>NC_141771.1:18255033-18437533 GCF_051362555.1 Lingula anatina | reverse complement strand
TATACAGTAAGTTTATAAACCCAGAAAATGTTATTGCTAAAAGTCAACATTTCTGGGTGCAAAACTATAATTTATCCAGTTTATCACTCACTGACTTATTAACACGTGAAATATTAAAATTGATGTAAAAAAATAACTTATTCTTTATAACTGATCAATGGCATTCCGCATACCACTCTGTTTTGTAATTCTTATTACCACTTAAGGACTTAAAAGTTTCTTTTAAGTTATTATTGCAACTTCCAATATACAAAACCTTTCAACTTTGTACAAAATTAATTAATTAAAAATAAAAGATTTGCTACAACAATGTATTTTGAGGAAAAAAAAGCAAAAATGACAGCAACCTTTGGAATTCCAGATTCCTCTTGTAATATAATTTGTGTATTTCTGGCAATTCTGGCACTAAACTTGGTGGGGAGACCCAGCGCCTCATCAAAGCTGTTTGTGTGCAGGGACTGTGTGCCTCCAAACACAGCCGCCATGGCCTCCACTGTTGTTCTGATGATGTTATTGTAAGGATCCTAGAAACAAAGAATTACAATTACACAGGTAAGTCATTTTTATTGGGACACGTTCAATGCAGGCAATCATCAAATTTCCTTTTTTTTTTTTTTTGATATGTTGATATTATAATAGCAGCATCAATGTTCAAAGCCATCATAATAAACTTCCCTTTTTATATGTATTTTATAATATATAAATATATAGTGGCTGAATAAATCTTATTATTATAAATACCTGTTCTGTGAGTGACCAGCCTGAAGTCTGACAGTGACACCTCAGCAGCAATGATTTCTGATTCTTAGCATCAAAATGATCTTTGATCAGATTTGCCCACAGACGCCTGGCAGCTCGGAGCTTAGCTATCTCCTGGAGAAATAAATAAATAAACAAATAAATATATTCTCCAAATAAATTAAAAAATAAATCAGTGACATATTACAGGTCAAAATTCTTGCACTAACCTGACCACGGCTCTGAATGAGCTTGTCCATTTCCTAGATCAAGAAATACATTAAAAAACAACATATTATAGGTCAAAATTCTTGCATTAACATGGTCATACAAATAGCTCTAAATCTGGCAATCTCCTGGAGAACTAAATAAATAAATAAATAAATAACAACATATTAAAGGTCAAAATACTGATAAATTTGTAAGTCACCAACCCCCCCCCCCCCCCCCCCCCCCCCAATCCACACACATGGATGATTCGTACATATGGATGATTTGTACATATTCAAAGCCCTCCTTCTTATGGGCTTTGCATTTACTCAACTAAAGTTCCCACAAGATACATACAATGCAATATCATCAGACTAGTATTGCTCTAACAAACAGGGTCGTCAAATTATTAAAATGCATCTCTGACAAAATAAAATAATTTTTTCCAATAATTGCTTCAATGTCTCTTACCATCATGAAGTTCATCCCAATGCCCCAGAAAAATGACAGGCGAGGAGCAAATTCATCGATATGCAGGCCTGCTTTTAAACCTAGAAAAAAAAAAAAAAAACACAGAAAGCAAATTAACACATTTTAATTTGAAGTCAAAAAGAAATAAATTATTTGGTAAAGTTATACCTGTACAATATTCAAATACTTCCTTCACTTCTGCAATATGATATAAACTGAAAATACAGTTACTGTAATTTTAAGCATATTATACTGATAAAACTGTGACAGTTCCATATGCCAGCATGAGACAAACAAGAAAAATCAATCAACAACTTTGTTGTCAGGAAAGGCATAAACAGATACACATTCTACATTGAATTCCAAATACACACTGTTCAAGTCACCCAACATAATGGAGGAATAAATAAATTTATGTTCTTCATTTTTGACAAAATGTAACAGAACTTCTTCAGTTGAAACTAGCAAAATTAAATGAACATTAATATTCTTTCTTGCTAGACTGCTGTCCTTGCCTACTGTGTCATCAAAAGGGGTGGGACTTATTTTGTTAACTGACACCAACTGTAGTACATGAATCAGTGAACCAGTGTTTAATCCCACTCTGTGAAGTTAAGCACAGGAGGCTGTAAAATATTGGAGAAAATGGTGAAGAACGGCAAGCAACTGGCACCTGGGTTCTACCAAGACCTGGCAAGTTTTGGAGACCCTTCAGACAGCAACTTGCAGAAGACAATCAAGGTAGGTTTTGTATTTATTTATTTATTTTTTCATTTAACAATTTCATGTTACTCAAGGAATCTGTACTTTTGTTGATGTAACATGCATGTGTGAGGTTGTTATTGTGTTAGTGTACTTGTAGTGTGTTCATCTCTTTCTGTTAAAACTTTGTGTTTGTGTATATCTGTTTATCTATGACACACGCCCTTTCTCTTTTCACAGCACATTTGCTCTTTCACGTGTCTCATACATTTACAGGTAAATACCGACTTAATTGGTTTGCTTTTTGTTATTTATATTATTTATTTACAGGTAAATACCGACTTAATTGATTTCCTTTTTGTTATTTATATTATTTATTTACAGGTAAATACCGACTTAATTGATTTGCTTTTTGTTATTTATATTATTTAAGAGTTTAGTTTTATTTTTCAATAAAGATAAGTATATTTTTTATTAGTTTAGTTCAAGTTATATCAACTCAAACATTCTTTCTTTTTAGTCTTAGTTCTTGTATTTAGTTCTGTTTAACTTACTTTCTTATATTATCTTTACATTCACCCTCTCACGTGTGGTGCATACATTTACAGGTCTGGTAAATAAATAATAAGTTTATTTTAAATTCACGTTCTCGGGTCATTCACAAGTCACAGTGACTACTGATACACTTATTTTCATTATTCTGAGCAAAACATCTACACGTAGGTATCATATAATATATATACAGTGTTGCATCTAGGCTGTACCACTGCGCCACTTACACGTTGAAAAGTGTTTTCCCTCATTCTGAGAGACTGATTTGGTTTACGACTCAGACTTTATTTGAGTAGTATAAGAAACTAGTGAAAGTGGTTCATGTGTACTGTCTGAAAATCCATTTCCATTTCATATGTAACTTAAAATGTCTATTCTAACAACCTGGGCAAAAAAAAAAATTAATGTGAATTCAAAATAGTTTCATTGACATTGGATCTCAGTTTATAATTGTTAAAAACAGCCAACAGGTATATCTAATATATGATCTATCATAGATGATAACTTTTAACTAATAACAAGTCAGCAAAGCTGTCAAATGTACAGACAAAAAAACAGGCAATAACTATGCAGAAAATAGGCTACTGTCAATTCTGATGCAAAAGTAAATTATGTTAAACTGCAAATTCAACATCAAATTTAAATTATGCTCAACAGGTAATACCAATGTAAGTAAAATGTGTAACAAGTTAACACTTTGAAAATGTTTAACCTCCAGAAAAAGAAGCCAATTAGACTGCTTTTCAAACTCAGGCTGCATTTTAGTCCTGTATTTCTTTTTAGAAAGTTAGGCAATCATAAGTAACATGGTTTTCCCATAATGGTCCTCATGGCAGCAGCACGTTTTTTTCAAATTTTGATGCAATATTACATAATGTTTAACAGCATAATGACCATCAATTTTAATAATAAAATATTAGTATTATGGATATTCAGAAAATGTGACTAGCAAAGGTCTTCAGGCCCATGGAACTTCAAAGTCACAACAACAAAAAAAGCATAACTACTACAATAGTTGCCCCGATCATGCTGATTTTCGAACATGACCTGCGTTTTATGAATATTCATCAGCTTTGTAAATATATAGCCAAAAAGTAAAACTGCCTTCCACTTATCGTGTTTACAATGAAAGTGCATGGCGTCGGCGACAGAGACAGTGACGGAGACGACAGACGCAGGTGATGGCAATATGTACAGACACATCTGTGCATATTTACTGTATTGTTTGAGACCAGTAAGTGACATGGTTTTTCTTAAATGGTCATTATGGGAGCAGTGCCCAAAATAGGTTTTTTTCAAATTTTGATGCAATATTACATAATGTTTAACAGCATAATGACCATCAATTTTTAATAATAAAATATTAGTATCATGGATATTCAGAAAATGTGACTAGCAAAGGTCTTCAGGCCCATGGAACTTCAAAGTCACAACTTGAAAATGCCAAAATGTAAACAAGACAGCACTGTTCTGAAATGGGTTTTTTTTTTTTTTTTTTTAACAATTTTTTTAACATAAAACAAAATTAACAGGTTACTGCCATTTTTATACGATCAACTAAGAAAATTGATGACATGGGAAAAATATCAATACAACAGTGCTGAATGTCCAATTTCCTCCATTCTGAGATTCTGAACATAGTGAATGATTGAATCTGACAAACTGCAATGATATGAGTTTATTTCCATTTTTGAAACTTTATTACACAATACACGATAACAAGCTTACCATCATTTTTACAAAATCAACTAATAATGTTGTAAAGATGCAGGAAATGTCAACCAAACACTTTTACATATCTTATTAGTTCAATAATGAGACTGTTAACATGCCTAAGAGTTGAATCTGAGGAAATGTGAAAAAACAGCATAACTTCTAAAATAATGCCCCGATTATGCTGATTTTCGAACTCAACCTACATTTTAGTAAGACTGACCACTCCTGTGAGTTTAATGACAATTGGCCTATCTGTTTTTCTTAGATTGTGTTTACAGTGTTGCATATATGCTGAAAAATGAACAAGACAGCACTGTTCTGAAATGGGTTTATTTCCATTTTTAACACTATTTAAACATAAAACAAAATAAACAGTTTACTGCAATTTTTTTATGATCAACTAAGAAAATTGATGAGATGGGGAAAATATCAAAAGAACAGTGTTAAATGTCCATTTTCCTCCATTCTGAGATTCTGAACAAAGTGAATGATTGAATCTGACAAACTGCAATCATATGAGTTTATTTCCATTTTTGACACTTTATTACACAATACATGATAACAAGTTTACCATCATTTTTACATAATCAACTAACAATGTTGTAAACATGCAGGAAATGTCAAACAAACACTTTTATGTATCTAATTAGTTCAATAATGAGACTGTTAATATGCCTAAGAGTTGAATTTGAGGAAATGTGAAAAAACAGCATAACTTCTAAAATAATGGCCCAATTATGCTGATTTTCGAACTCAACCTGTGTTTTAGTAAGATTTCCCACTCCTGTGAGTTTAATGACAATTGGCCTAACGGATTTCCTTAAAATGTGTTTACAGGGTTGCATATATGCTGAAAAAAGAAAAAACAGCATAACTTCTACAATAATGGCCCGATCATGCTGATTTATGAACTTGACCTGCGTTTTAGTAAGATTGATTACTCCTGTGAGTTTCATGACAACAGGCCTAACGGATTTCCTTAAAATGTGTTTACAGGGTTGCATATATGCTGAAAAAAGAAAAAACAGCATAACTTCTACAATAATGGCCCGATCATGCTGATTTTCGAGCTTGACCTGCGTTTTATGAATATTCATCAGCTCTGTAAATATAAAGCCAAAAAGTAAAACTGTCCTCCACTTATCGTGTTTACAAGGAAAGTGCATGGCATCGGCGACGGCATCGGCATCGGCGACGGCATCGGCGACGACAGACGCAGGTGATGGCAATATGTACAGACACATCTGTGTCAGTACATAAAAAAATTTAATGAAAAATGTTTTTCTAGAATGTGCGATGTCACCAGGGACAATGTGTAAAAAACCTTTGACCAATCAGTCTCTAGATTTATTATTCAAATAAACTTGTTTCAAAATGTACTATCCAGTTTAATGTAGTTTTTACAACACACCATTACATACATCACAGATGGCAGTCCATGCATGTGTACATTACTTTGCTGTCAATTCAGTTTTCCTGCTAATTTTCAGTCCATGACAGGCTAATCATTGTTTTAGATCCAATAAAAATTTGTTTTACTGACCTAAGTGTTGACAGTTTGGCCCCAGGAACATTGTCCTCAATTAACAATGCCATACTGTTATAAATCATCTTTAAAATGTACAAGTTTAATTACCAGATGTGAGCCTAGGTTTAAAAAAAAAAAAAAACTCTGAACATTTATCATGGGACCCAACACCCAACCTTGACGAATCTCAGGAACCATCATAATTGAATTAAAAAACATGGAATTCTGCTTTTCCACAGAAAAAGCTCATGTCTGATTACCAGTTAGAAGAAAAAAGTCAGCGCATGCATAGTAGCGCATTTGATGTTCATGCGTTACCTGATATAAACCCCCCAGACTCTAAGCCTACTGTTAGCCAAAACTACGAAGCAACTGCAGTGAAATGTAACAAAGTGTAGAACAGAACTGCTGAATATTAATGCCAGTGAATGAAAAAAAAAAAATAAAATAAAATAAGAGTTTATAACTGTTAAAACAAATATCACTTGTATGGTTCTTTGATCTAAAGTTAAATGCTTCCTAGAAAAGCTGTTCCAAAAAAAAACATTCCAAATACAAATTAATTATAAAGTCTGAAAAGACTTTTGTGAGTGTATAATCAAGTAAAAAGCACATCAAAACATTTACATCAAACTATTTTACAGCTTTATGGACAAATGCATCAAAAACAATATAGACCATCAAAACATTATCATCAAGGTATTTTTTTAGCTTAATATGCACACAAAAGAAAATGATCAGTTCATAAAACATTGTGTCTAAGGGTGCATTCCCATAGATTTTAGATCGATCTATCCCCGTGGGGAGTCTCACTAGATTACTGTCAGATAATCTGGCTTAAATGTCTGTCTGGCCTACTACAAGCTATAAGGGGGTAATTAACTTTTGTGCCCGCTCGGCTGACAGCTATTTAGCGTGAACCCCCAGGGAGTTAGGTCGATCTAGTTAGATCAATCTAATCTCTGGGAATGGGGTCTAATATGCTCTAGTTCTGACAGAATAAAAGCCATTAGAACTGACACGCAAAATGAATTATACCAGCATTTTTAATATCTGTAAGGGAAAGTAGCCCCTACACTTTTATCAGCACAGTGAATGTTGGTAAAATACTGCATATAGTCAGGAAAAAAGCCTTCAGATTGTCACTGACTTGGTACAGCAGTGTGTGTGTGTATATATTTATTGATATGGATAACTTTAGCCAGCTATGTCCTTCTGAAAAAAAACCCTGTTCAGCAGAAAACAAATCTTATCTAGAACTGAATATTTCATCTGCTTAGAATTTTATTCTATTTGGTCTTTCACCAATATATAACACAATGTACAGTAGTCCACTAAAACAAAGTACCTTCCTGTAAATTGTGTTAAAAGAAACAAACAAAAAAAGGCATTTTTTTTTTCTTATTTAGCTGCAGTATTGACAGCTCAACCAACCCAGTATACTACTACCCAGCTGACAATATCACTCCACCTAGAACAACCCTGCATCAAGTCTGCATCCACTCCTCAGTGTCATACCCTGCATCATTAGAGAGTTAACTCATAGCAAACTAGAATTAATTCTGTTCTTAATAGCTAAGACCACTTTCAGGTCAGCGACTAGCTATTCCAAAGGAGGGGGGGTCTTTTTTTTTTTTTTTGAATAGGTAGACCTTTTACCATAAAACCTTCATGGGCCTAGATAAATTTTCATCCAGAGCAGCCTTTTCCCAGCAAAAAGGGCTGTCTATTCCAACCCCCTGAACACCCTCCCTGACAACAGCCTGGCCTGATTTTATAACTAACAAAGAGCCCATGTGAAGCTATCCTTATAGAACCAGTACTATGACCTACCTGTCCTACAGTACTCTAAACCATCAGCAATGGTGAAAGCCATCTCCAATACAGCATCTGCCCCTGCTTCCTGCATGTGGTAGCCCGAGATGGAGATGGAGTTAAACTTGGGCATGTTCTGAAATGAACGGACGGAAAGCTTGGTAACTTTCTCATAATTCTCTGACCACAGACTGGATTACAGTCACTGAATGTACTTATTATAGCCTATTATTCAGAGTTGGTCACAAAAAACAAATGTGAACATAAACTTGAAACTCCCCCCCCCCCCCATGAACCTTTTAATCAGAAAAGAGAAATGAAAATAAATTCAAAACTTGAAGTTCCTATCATGAAACTCTCGTGCCATAAATTGTGTTCTTTTCAAACTGTGTCAAGATGACTGACTACCGCGGTTAGACAGGGAACAGTCAAAATGATTATTTTTTGTGATATTGATTAACACAATTTATCGGTGTTATGTTGTAACAGTTTTCATTGTCCTCAGATGTTCAACAACAAGCAATCCATGCACTCAGAATGTGCCTTAAAATACTGTAATTTGCTATCTGCATAAAGCATTAGGATCAGGAACTGAACATATTAATTTACACATGGCAGAAAATTACTTACATGAGCCGTATAGGAGAAAATATCAGCAATACTCTTCATAGATGGTTCAGGGGGGAATATGTACGTATTCCGGACCATGAACTCTTTAAGAATGTCATTCTGAATGGTTCCAGTGAGTTGTTCTTGCTTGACACCCTTAAAATTGAAACAACGGAACAATAAACATCCTTATCGAATGAGTCACAACAACCATATTTTGGACTGGAAACTTATGAATGTTCTTGTAAATGTTCTTGAGTCTCCAGTCTATGTAATAATCATTTACAGAATAAATGCATCTTATAAAATAGTATGCAAAATTGTTGTTAAAAGATAGGAATTATTAGGATAAGGTACAAATAAATAAATAAATAAATAAATAAATAAATAAATATCAGGGACTAAGCCATCTTGATTTCCCCTTATTCATATCAAAGAATCCCCGTGTTACACCATCCTTGTACAGTTGTGCAACCAAGGAATGAGTAAAATAATTCAACCCACTTGTTCTTCAGCAGACACCACATACATAGCCAGGATGGGCAGCACGGCCCCATTCATTGTCATAGATGTGGAGATCTTCCCCAGTGGAATACCATCAAATAGTAACTGAATGGGAAAAATAATAATTATTAAGTGCCGTGAAATGGTACACTTCAATTTATCTTATGCGAAACTAAAAACCAACAAGCATAAAACCTGCCTCAGAAAATGCTCATTTTCAATAGAGGAGAAGATTAAATTAACTGCTTTTAGACCGTAAAAACATCATGTACTATCTAATTCAAAGTTATAATGCAAATAAAGCACAAGGTTACAGACAACAAGGCAGCAAAGCTGTCAAATGTACAGACAAAAACCAGAAAATAAAAACGCAGGAAATAGGATACTGTCAATTCTGATGAACTAATGTATTATGCTTACTGTAACTGCATAGCCAACATCAAATTCTTATTCTGCATAACATTGGATTAGGATGAAAGTAAAATGTGTATCAAGCATTAGACTAAGTTCCCATACCTAGATCAATCTAACAGGATCAATGCAACTCCAAGGGGTTTCTCACTAAATTGCTTTCAGTTTGAGAGTCTTAGGATTCTGGCATGCCAGTTTCAGTAGGCGTGACAGACAACTAAGCCACTTACATTGATTGCAATTTAGCGAGAATTCCCATGGAGATAGATCGATCCACAGTTAGCGTGATAGGGTCTGGAAATAGTCCCTAAGGTGTCAGGCTGATAAGAGTTAAACTTTGGAAATGCCAGAATGAGGTACAGTGAAAATTACACACAAAAAAAATTGCTTAAACTCATTTAAAAATATATATATTATATATATATATATATATATATATATATATATATATATATATATATATATATATATATATAATTAATTTTTTGGGGGGGGGCTGTATGTCAATCCTAAGAATCATTCTTGTAACTTAACAAAATACAGAAAATGTTACAAAGTAAGAGTACAGGGCTCCTGGCAAATGGGAGTGATAAGTCACAACTTGAAAATGCCAGTATAGCACTCTATAAACCTGCATTGCCTCCAAAACAGAAAACAATCACACTGGTTTTCAAACACAAGCTGCGCACTTCTGTCTTATGAAACTTTTCACTAAGTTTCAGTATCGTAAGTAACATGGTTTTCCCTTAATCGCTATCCTGGCAGCAGTGTCCAAAATAGGGTTTTCTTCAACTTTCATGCAATAAAACGTAATACTTAACAGCATAATGACCATCAAATTTTTTATAAAAAAATAAAAGTATCATGAATATTCAGAAAATGTGATTTGGGAAGGTCTTCAAGGCCATGGAAGTTTAGAGTCACACTTTCAAAATGCCAAAATGTAAACAAGAGATAACTGTACTGAAATGATTTTCTTTCCATTTTCAACACCTTTTTTAAAACAAAATGATCAATAAACTGTCATTTTTAAATGTTCAACTAGGAAAATTGTTGACATAGGAAAAATAGCAATAGAACAATTTTCAATGTCCAATTTGCTCCATTTGCAGATGCTGAACATAGTGAACGATTAAATCTGACAAACTGCAATGATGAGTTCCTTTCCATTTATGATACTTAATTACACAATGCACAATATTATAACAGGTTTACCGTCATTTTTATATAATCAACAAACAATATTGTTAAGAAGCAGAAAATGTCAAAACAACACTTTTACATATCTTATTAGTTCCATAATGAGACTGTTAACATGCCTAAGAATTAAATCTGAAGAAATAACAATTATATACAAAAATACAGAAAATGCACAGCACTTCTGGTGGATGGGAGTATAAAATCACATCTTGAAGATGCTTGTGTTTGAAAAATAATTTTAAAAAAATTTTTAATAAAACGTAAAAAATTCCAATAAAGCTGCTATTCAAACTTTTAATCTAGCTGTATTAACTTGATATTAATAACCCCACCAAGTTTGAGAAAAATAAAGCACTGTTATTCATCTATAGCATGTTGGCATAACACAATCTTTTTGTTGTAAATTTATTTGCAATGTTAAACACCATTTATCTGCACAATTATCACCAAATCCTAATTTTGTGACACAGTTAAAAGAGCTAAACCTATGGGACTTTACAGGGAAATCTCAAGGAGTGTTTTATGTAATCTCATTTAATGGCCAATTGAAAATTAATGAGTAGGCAAGTGACTTTATAGACCTTAATTTAATTAGTGATCACCCAAGGGACAACTTTATAGACTGTCATCCATACAGTACCATCATATAGCACAAAGGTGTTGCATACATGCTGAAAAAAGTGAAAAAACAGCATTACTTCCCTAAAAATGACCCGATGATGCTGATTTTCAAACTTGACCTGTGTAATATAAATATTCATTAGTTCTGCAAGTTTCAAACCAAAAGGTAAAATGATTTTTCACTTATCATGTTATCAGTGTTGCATATATGCTGAAAAAAGTGAAAAACAGCATAACTCCTGCGTATTATGAATATTCATCAGTTTTGTAAGTTTCAAGGGAAAAGGTAAAATGTTTTTCCACTTATCGTGTTATCCGTGCTGCATATATGCTGAAACAAGACAGCACTGTTCTGCAATGGGTTTACTTCCATTTTTAAAACACTTTTTTAACATAAAACAAAATAAACAGTTTTCTACCATTTGTATATGATCAACTAAGAAAATTGATGAGATGGGAAAAATATCAATAGAACAGTGTTAAATGTCCAATTTCCTCCATTCTGAGATAATGAATATAGTAGATGATTGAATCTGACAAACTGCAATGATATTTGTTTATTTCCATTTTTGACACTTTATAACATAATACACAATAACAAGTTTACCATCATTTTTACATAATCAACTAACAATGTTATTAAGATGCAGGAAATGTCAAACAAACACTTTTACGTATCTTATTAGTTCAATAATGAGACTGTTAATATGCCTAACAATTGAATCTGAGGAAATGTGAAAAAACAGCATAACTTCTAAAATAATGGCCCGATTATGCTGATTTTGGAACTCAACCTGCTTTTTAGTT
Source organism: Lingula anatina (assembly GCF_051362555.1). Taxonomy (NCBI): domain Eukaryota; kingdom Metazoa; phylum Brachiopoda; class Lingulata; order Lingulida; family Lingulidae; genus Lingula; species Lingula anatina. The sequence goes on along the minus strand of NC_141771.1, from coordinate 18,425,649 downwards.
AGTTTGACTACTCCTGTGAGTATAATGACAATTGGCCGATCTGTTTTTCTTATATTGTGTTATTAGCGTTGCATATATGTTGAAAGAAGTGAAAAAACAGCATAACATCCCTAAAAATGGCCCAATCATGCTGATTTTCAAACTTGACCTGCGTATTTTGAATATTCATCAGTTTTGTAAGTTTCAAGCCAAAAGGTAAAATGGTTTTCCATTTATGGTGTTATCGGTGCTGCATATATGCTGAAAACAGAGAAAAAATAGCCTAAATTCACTAAAAATGACCCAATCACACTGATTTTGGAACTTGACCTGCTTATTATGAATACTCATCAGTTCTGTAAGTTTCAAACCAAAAGGTAAAATGGTTTTCCACTTATCATGTTATCGGTGCTGCATATATGCTGAAAAAAGTGAAAAAACAGCATAAATTCCCTATAAGTGACCCGATCATGCTGATTTTCGAACTTGACCTGCATATTATGAATATTCATCAGTTCTGTAAGTTTCAAGCCAAAAGGTAAAATGATTTTCCACTTATCGTGTTATCGGTGCTGCATATATGCTGAAACAAGACAGCACTGTTCTGAAATGATTTTTTTTTTCATTTTTAACAATTTTTAACATAAAATTAAATAAACAGTTTACTGCCATTTTTATATGATCAACTAAGAAAATTGATGAGATGGGAAAAATATCAATAGAGCAGTGTTAAATGTCCAATTTCTTCCATTCCGAGATTCTGAACACAGTGAATGATTGAATCTGACAAACTGCAATGATATGAGTTTATTTCCATTTTTGAAACTTTATTACACAATACATGATAACAAGTTTACCATCATTTTTACATAATCAACTAACAATGTTGTAAAGATGCAGGAGATGTCAAACAAACACTTTTACGAATCTTATTAGTTAAATAATGAGACTGTTAACATGCCTAAGAATTGAATCTGAGGAAATGTGAAAAAACAGCATAACTTATAAAATAATGGCCCGATTATGCTGATTTTCGAACTTGACCTGCGTTTTAGTAAGATTGATTACTCCTGTGAGTTTCATGACAACAGGTCTAACGGTTTTCCTTGAAATGTGTTAACAGTGTTGCACATATGCTGAAAAGTGAAAAAAAACAGCATAACTACTAAAATAGTGGCCTGATCATGCCGATTTTCGAACTTGACCTGCGCTTTAGTAAGATTGATTACTCCTGTGAGTTTCATGACAACAGGCCTATCGGTTTTCCTTAAAATGTGTTAACAGGGTTGCATATATGCTGAAAAGTGAAAAAACAGCATAACTTCTACAATAATGGCCCGATCATACTGATTTTCGAACTTGACCTGCGTTTTATGAATATTCATCAGCTATGTAAATATAAAGCCAAAAAGTAAAACTGCCCTCCACTTATCGTGTTAACAAGGAAAGTGCACGGCGCCGGCATCGGCATCGGCGACGACGGCGACGACAGACGCAGGTGATGGCAATATGTACAGACACATCTGTGTCTGTACATAAAAAGTGAAAAAACAGCATAAATTCCCTATAAGTGACCCGATCATGCTGATTTTCGAACTTGACCTGCGTATTACGAATATTCATCAGTTCTGTAAGTTTCAAGCCAAAAGAAACAAGGCAGCAAAGCTGTCAAATGTACAGACAAAGAACAGAAAATAAAGATGCAAATAAGTGAAAAATTAAATTTTCACAAAAAACTGTTAAATTGCCAGAAAAATTTACCAAACAGACTGCGTTGCCTATTGAAGCTGTATGTTAGACCCATGTTTCTTTCCTGTAAGTTTGAGAACAGTAAGTGACATGATTTCCCTTAAATGGTCATCATAGGAGCAGTGCCCAAAATAGGGGTTTCTTCAAATTTTGATGCAACATTACATAATGTTTAACAGCATAATGACAATAAAATGTTATTAATAAAATATTAGTAACATGGACATTCAGAAAATGTGACAAGCAAAAGTCTTCAAGATCATGGAACTTTAAAGTCACACCTTGAAAATGCCAATATGTGAAAAATTAAATTTTCACAAAAAACTGTTTAACTGCAAAAAAAAAAAAAAAAAAAAAAAAAAAAAAAAAAAAAAAAAACAGACTGCATAGCCTACTGAAGCTGTATTTTAGTCCCATGTTTCTATCCTGTAAGTTTGAAAACAGTAAGTGACATGATTTTCATTAAATGGTCATCATGGAAGCAGTGCCCAAAATGGGGGTTTCTTCAAATTTTGATGCAATATTACATAATGTTTAACAGCTTAATGACCATCAATTTTTAATTATAAGATATTTGTATCACAGATATTCAGAAAATGTGACTAGCAAAGGTCTTCAGGCCCATGGAACTTCAAAGTCACGCCTTGATAATGCCAAAATGTAAACAAGACAGCACTGTTCTGAAATGGGTTTATTTCCATTTTTAACACTTTTTTAACATAAAACAAAATAAACATTTTACTGCCATTTTTATATGTCCAACTAAGAAAATTGATGAGATGGGAAAAGTATCAATAGAACAGTGTTAAATGTCCAATTTCCTCCATTCTGAGATTCTGAACATAGTGGATGATTGAATCTGACAAACTGCAATGATATGAGTTTATTTCCATTTTTGACACTTTATTACACAATACACAATAACAAGTTTACCATCATTTTTACATAATCAATTAACAATGTTGTAAAGATGCAGGAAATATCAAACAAACACTTTTACGCATCTAATTAGTTCAATAATGAGACTGTTAACATGCCTAATAATTGAATCTGAGGAAATGTGAAAAAACAGTATAACTTCTTAAGTAATGGCCCGATTATGCTTATTTTCGAAATCAACCTGCGTTTTAGTAAGATTGACCACTCCTGTGAGTATAATTACAATTGGCCAATCCGTTTTTCTTATATTGTGTTATCAGTGTTGCATTTATATTGAAAATAGTGAAAAAACAGCATAAATTACCTAAAAGTGACCCGATCATGCTGATTTTCGAACTTGACCTGCATATTATGAATATTCATCAGTTCTGTAAGTTTCAAGTCAAAAGGTAAAATGGTTTTCCACTTATCGTGTTATCGGTGCTGCATACATGCTGAAAAAAGTGAAAAAACAGCATAAATTCCCTAAAAGTGACCCGATCATGCTGATTTTCGAACTTGACCTGCGTATTATGAATATTCATCAGTTCTGTAAGTTTCAAGTCAAAAGGTAAAATGGTTTTCCACTTATCGTGTTATCGGTGCTGCATACATGCTGAAAAAAGTGAAAAAACTGCATAAATTCCCTAAAAGTAACCCGATCATGCTGATTTTCGAACTTGACCTGCGTATTATAAATATTCATCAGTTTTGTAAGTTTCAAGTCAAAAGGTAAAATGGTTTTCCACTTATCGTGTTATCGGTGCTGCATATATGCTGAAAAAAGTGAAAAAACAGCATAAATTCCCTAAAAGTGACCCGATCATGCTGATTTTCGAACTTGACCTGCGTATTATGAATATTCATCAGTTCTGTAAGTTTCAAGTCAAAAGGTAAAATGGCTTTCCACTTATCGTGTTATCGGTGCTGCATACATGCTGAAAAAAGTGAAAAAACTGCATAAATTCCCTAAAAGTAACCCGATCACGCGGATTTTCGAACTTGACCTGCGTTTTAGTAAGATTGATTGCTCCTGTGAGTTTCATGACAACAGAACTATCGGTTTTCCTTGAAATGTGTTAACAGTGTTGTATATATGCTGAAAAGTGAAAAAACAGCGTAACTTCTACAATAATGGCTCGATCATGCTGACTTTCGAACTTGACCTGGGTTTTATGAATATTCATCAGCTCTGTAAATATAAAGCCAAAAAGTAAAACTTTCTTCCACTTATCGTGTTAACGCTGAAAGTGCACGGCGCCGGCATCGGCGACGGCATCGGCATCGGCGACGACGGCGACGACAGACGCAGGTGATGGCAATATGTACAGACACATCTGTGTCTGTACATAAAAACAATTTTCCACTTATCGTGTTATCGGTAAAAGTGCACGGCGACGGCGACGGCGACGACAGACGCAGATGATGGCTATATGTACAGACACATCTGTGTCTGTACATAATAAAAACATGTACTATCTAATTCAAACTTATAATGAAATAAAGCACAGTTATAGACAATAAAAATATCATGTACTACCTAAGACAAAGTTACAATGAAAATTAAGCACACGTGTACAGTTCCTACACTGATATTATCATGATGGTCATGTTGTAATCACCTTAGTATCCTCCACAGAGTCAATGGCGACTCCAGCCATCCCCACATCCCCCGAGGCTCGCGGGTTGTCTGAGTCATAGCTGAAATATAAGGAAAAAAATAATACTTCTGTGCAGCTATGATATTTAATTTCCTATATTCAAATGTATCACCAATTTCTCCATTTCTATTATCTTAAAATGTATTTTTCCATTGCGTAATTGACTGCACCATTAACTGACTGATTATTAATCAATTATCTACATGTTTTTAGATTGAAAATTATTCCATTATACCATACTACAAAAAACTGAGAAAACGCTACTGAGTAAAATTAAATAACTAAATATAAACTGCCTAAAAATTTTTTGGGAAATGTATTTAAAGGGGACAATGAAATTTATGGAAGAAACAAGAGGCTCAGGGTTAAATAATAGACTATATGTACAACACAGATTTCACAAACATTCTTTAGTTCAAAACAGCAGATTCTTTTAAAATCCTACACGAAGTGAATATGGTATGATACTTGACGTTCACACTCACCCTCTATGTGTGGGCAGATCAAAAGCCACGCTAAGCCCCTGCTGTCCTGCAGCAATGTTTTCTCTGTAGAACTTGTTGCTCTCTTCCACTGTGCTAAACCCTGCATACTGAATCAAGAAAACATTATTTTATAATACAAGTCCACTTCCACTGTATACTAAACCCTGAATACAATAATCAATCAATTTCACTATGGTGTCATTTCTATGCATTTATGGGTTGTCAGGTTTATAAATAATAATACTAATAACAACAGTAATTATAAATAATAGGGGTTTATTCAAAACATTTAATTGATACCATTTGATTTTACCTGTCTGATAGTCCAGGGTCTCTGTGCATACATAGTTGGATAGGGTCCCCTGGTGTATGGAAACTTTCCAGGCAACTCATCCACCATCCTGGCCGTGTCCTGCTTGGTATACAGCGGCTTCACATCAATACCCTGCAGTACAGATAATAACATGTGTTAGACCTGATTCAAAAAGTACACAATAGTCATTCACTTATATTTTCTTTTACGAGAAATACAGATAATAAAATGTATAAAAATATAGTTTAAAATCTGGGTAACTAATTATGAGGTTTCACAAATGTTTCATCATGTTGTGATAAAGTGTTTTGCTATCAATACCCTGAAACTAAATTAAGAATTAATTTTGGACAGTTTGATTATATACACTCGTCCAAAAAAAGTTTGGAAACAGGACCATATATGCCCACTATCCTCATACTAGTTCCATGGATGCCAATTCAAAATGCGTAATTTTGAAAAGAAAACACATGACATACAAGGAGATTTACGTATTACACAGGATCCAGGATATATAATCCTTTCAAACTGCCTTAACATACTGAACGCAACTAAGCCACAGTCCCCTACCTCTGGAGTGTGCCATATCAAGGTTTCTTGTGGGTCCTTCCCCTTCAGTTGCTTCTTGGCTAACTCTCTCCATTCTGGATGTAAGGGCTCCTGGTGGAATCCTCTCACTGAGGCAGCTGGCAAGCACACCTAAATATCAAAGCAGGAAAAAATGTTTGAGTCTTTATGGTTGAAAATAAGAATTTTATTGTTGCAAAAAGATTCACTTGGAGATTATATTGGTAGAAGAACACCTACTGTTGAGCTTTTGAGCCACGCACCAGATTTTTTTTTTGGGGGGGGGGGATGAGGGGGGTGATCTATGTATGAATGCAGTCTGACAAGATTATCATAGGGCAAATCACAATGGCAATGCAAAATGCAGCACTGTCACAGATGTCAAGCCAGTGCTGTGTGTACGAATAAGCAAATTAGTATTAAACATTATAAGAGTGAAAAATGCATCAGTGCATATGCAGACAATCTTGACATGAATGCTACAATGTATCTTTCCTCTCACCCCCTTACTAGTAATTTAGAAGAAAATTAGGTTGTGCAAATAAAGGTAGAGTAGGAGGACCATATATGCAAATTATTGATCTGATGCTCCTCAGAGGTGGAGTCTGTCTTTTCCAAATGGGACAGGGAGTAAATATTGATGCTATAATCCTACTTATCCATGACACCTATTAATTAACTTGGCGATATTGCACTTGGCTCTAGTAGGCTGAAAAGGCAACACTTCCAACTTGTCCTTTCTAGTTGAATTGTTAACTTTAACAATCAAGGGATTAAACCTTTGCAATTTAGTGAATTAAACTGTTTTTTTTTTTATTATTTTCAAGTGGTGTCTATAAATTTTAGTCTGCCACCTTAATGTTATTGATAGTGAAAAAAACAAATACAAGTAATAAGCCTAACGAATTGCTGAATTTTCACGTGTCAATTATCTATATTCAAACATTGCCTAGGATCACAAAATTACTTGCTCCTCTAATGCAAAGATTTGAAACATTTATTTTCTGCAACAACTCTGAGAATTAATTCAGTGAAACAGAAGAATAAATGTAATTAAAATCATTAAAACGATCCAACCAGACATTCTGGCATGATTTAAGCACAATATAAGTATACTTGTAACGGATCCTTTCAACAGTTTGTTTTCAGTTGCTATAACTATGTCATTTACTGCCTTATTTTATCTGAAGGTCAAATATAGATCACACCACTGTCAGAAAGCTGCGCATTTTACGAGATGGTATACATTTATGAAAGGACTTCCACGCATTTATTATGTTGACAAACCTTTTTGAAACTGCACAGTGCCTCAGCTTTGACCCTCCTGTGTACTCGCAACATTTTGGTTTTTCTCAAGCAGTAGCAGTGCTTTGCTTGTAAGAAAAACGCTACGAAACATTCAACTACAGACTTCGTCTGCCCTAGAACCGAATGACCTTGACATTTTAGTCACTGAGGAATGATGGGATAAATGATATAAACTGTGTGAACTGAATTAAATGGGATATAAACCACATATAATACATTTATTATAGTTTGAATCCAAAGTATAAACAAAAATCACAAAAGATCATTCTTCCATTTAAAATATACAACATATTTCGTAAGAACAGTATGGACGAGTTTAAAATCCACAAACGTTCTGAAAGGGGTTTATGGACTACTTGATAGAATGCTTCATGGCTTAAAACGAAATTATTATGTAAAAGAGGAGCTATATATAAGCTTTCTTGAAAATATATATGTTGTTAATTTTCAGATATCTAAATAAGATTAAAAAATAGTCTTTTGGGGTTATGCAAGGAAGTTTTCATCCCTCAAAATTAGTATTCAAATTCGACCTAACGCTGTGACGTCACATACTAGGATCGACCTCCATTACCGGTGGAACGTGTTTGACGTTAGTAGAAGAACACTACTTAGGTAAGTTTTAACTGAAAATTGATCACAGTATCAATATCAACTACATAATTGATACAAAAATTTTCTCATTTGGATTTGTGAAGAAAAGGACTTTTGCTTGGGGCCAATTTTTTACAGATCGGTCCATGAATCGTAGGGTGAAATGGGCAATCAGCTGATGAAATAGAATCACGAAGTTTCTAGATCGCACTGTTTCATAATACCCTCCGCCGTGTTGTATAAGAGGAGAGTCTTTTCTATATAGGATAGGAACTGTTCAAAGAACTGCTAAGGTTACAAACACGAAGACATTAAGTGGTAAGCTCGTTCTTTCAACAGCAGGCGCCATCAGCAGCTGAAGTAGTGCGATCCCTTTTTTGGACATATTTGAATGTCAATCGGAAAAAATAACGTAAAAAATTTATTTGGTGTCCTTGAAATCAACCACCGCCGATCAGTTATGAAAACTTAACGTACTGAAGCTATCAGATCTTGTGATAGTAACAATTTGGGAGAACGTGAGGAAAGAGGTGGTACTGTGCACACGTGGTGCCCATGCTGTCAGTACTAAATCGTAGTTTGTCCTCAATTGACCTTCACCTTCGGTCAGTCGTAGTTCACCTTGAAATGTGGAAAATGTGACTTACTGGTTGATATTAACATGTAGATTTTGCCAAATAGTTATACCAGAGCAGGGCATGGGTTGAATCTGTACACAAAGTTAAAGGGGGAGAAGTGATGTACTTTAAATTATATATATATATATATATATATATATATATATATATATATATATATATATAAGCGTGGGCATCATATCCAAACTTTCTCTGCCTTGGGTTAGACTGTTTACTTTGGGGTTAATTTGGGAGAGTAAGACCTCGTTCCCATTTCTTGTTCGATCTAGCAGGATTGACCCTTATCAGAGGAGTTTCTCCCTTAATTACATTCAGCTGACTAGTAAGTGGCTCTGATGTCTGACACGCCTACTGAAGCTGTTAGGGGCTAATTGACTCATGTTTAGCAGCTTCGACATCAAGCTGCTTAATGTGAGTGCAGTTTAGCGAGAATGCCCTCTGTAATGGGCGTGTCCTGCTAGATCGATCTAAGACTCCACGAAAGTTAATTACCCCCTTACAGCTTGTAGTAGGCGGGACGGACATTTAAGCCGCATTATCTGACAGTAATCTAGTGAGACTCCCCACGGGGATAGATCGATCTAAAATCTATGGGAATGCGCCCTAGGTGTGGGAGTGGGGTCTTAGGCTGTGGTCAGAGAAGAAGTTATCACACTAGCAGAATCGTTCTATCTTAATCAGTAGGGATTCTTGCTAAAGAGCAGTCTATGTAGTCAGCTTAATTGCCTGGTACGTCCCCCCTCGTAACTTAAAGTACTTGGGTCTGGAAAATTTTGAAGTCCATGATGGCACTCATGTTGCTGTGCAAGGGGGTGTGCCAGACAGTTAAGCTAATTGTATTGACTGTGCCCTAAAGACAATTCTAGCTCAGATAGATCAATGTTGCTAGTGCGGTAACGTTATTCTGAACGTAGCCAAGTCACCTGGAGTACTCGCTTGTATACTGTCCAAATGCAGAATCAGTGAAGTGCTGCAACATAGAATTGGTCATCTGGCATAAAATTTTGAGTAGAACCTTACACTGTCTTGATTAATAATTAGATTTAAGGCTCAGACAGATTTCATCTTTAGTCACTAGCCATTGGATGTTACTGAAATTTATCAAATTTAAAAATATAAATTTAAGGGACCATCCAAGCTAGGTCATTTAGTCCAGGCTAGTCAATTACTAGCACAAATCTTTTTTTTTTTTTTTTTTTTTTTTTTTTTTTGTGTGTAAAATGGGAGCCTGGTTAGTTTGCTTGATCTTGGGTTGTTTTGACAGATCCATTTGCCAAGTTGGGCCCGTTTTATCTATGCATAATTCAAGTGGACATTTCCATATCATACTATGCCTTGAAGAATAATATACACCCAGTAAAATGGCTTTACATATTGTGAAAATAAGATATTAAAAAAAAGACACTGATACATGTGAAAAGTAATTACAAATACACATTTATAACTAATGATTTCATTCTTTATAGATCATGGGAAAGAAAGGGGGAATCCCAGAGGGCGACTATGAAAAGGGAAAGCAGGTCTTCAAGCAGAAATGTTCGCAGTGTCACACATTGAATAAGGATCAACCCCACAAGACAGGACCAAACCTCTACGGGCTTTTTGGTCGCCAAACTGGACAGGCACCAGGATTTGCTTACACTGACGCCAACAAGTCCAAAGGTAATCCATTTGATTGAATATGGCACCCTTTGTGGGAGCAATCACAACCAGTTGGTCCGTAGATTAACTTGTACGCAGATGAAATATGGTCCACACTTGAAAGTTTAGCGCGCAATCCCGTAACAATGGTGTAAAGTATGCCCCCGCCTCCCAGCAGGGGCAGAGCAATTCAATATCGGCACATGCTTTCAAGCGGGTCGTACTATATTTGAGCTGCTATGTAGTTATCCCGAGAGTCATTTGATTGTGAAAGCTCCCTTTCTCTCACATGGACACGTGTGCATGTACAGAGCAATGCTACATTTTTTAAAGGGGTAAATACTGTCTCAACATTGCATTTTCAAATATCGGACTTGAAAATAATCACAATTTGGCATGATTTCTACTTTGATGTAGTTTTAACTCTCATGAAACATTGTGAAAGGTATTCATTTTGATATTATGTGAGTTTATTATTATTATTATTACTATTATTATTATTATTATTTTAGGAATTACCTGGGCAAGGGAAACCATCTTCGAATACCTGGAGAACCCGAAGAAATATATCCCAGGCACGAAAATGATCTTTGCTGGAATCAAGAAACCTGGCGCAAGAGGCGATCTTATAAAATACCTGGAAGTAGAAACAGCTAAATAACGTTTCTAACTTTTAGGATAATTGACACATAGACAAGTTACAATGATCAACTTAGACACTTTTGAAGTGATTATTTAAAAGCACACCTTGGACTTACGTACCCTCATTGTCTAGATAAATCTTTCTTTAATAATTTAAATTAACATGGATTTCAGAACTTCTTCACTATGTATGGATTAAGAAAGCTAAAAACACTGAATATAGATAATTATAACACATGCGGTTGTAAATATGGCTCATTTGGTTGGCTGTGAGGCAATATTTTTGTCTTTCTGTCTTTCCAAGTTTCTCAATACGAACTATCAATAGAATAGCAGCATTTCTATGCAGACCTTATGGACTTCCTCAGCCAATAGAGAACTAACCCAGTCTGCCCTGTACAAAACCATACGGGTAGAAGAATTTTACCTATTTATTGTATGTATTTACTGTTTACAAGTAAAGGCATTGAAGAGATATTTTGAACATTGACGCATTTGCTGTGACTGGTTTCAAATGATGTGTATATTTATTATAGCAGCAGTATTTTTAGCTGTATGTACCCTGTAGAAAAAGCACTATTTTCTGTTCCTTGGTCAGCATGAAATTCCCATATGTATACAAGCGCATATACTGCCACAATATTTGTGTGTGATGTTTTTCTTAATGTTGTGAGGTTAAACTACCAAATAAAGGCATCCACTATTACTCGTTCACTGTTCACTTAGTTTAAAGTGCATAAATGAAACGTGCAGTTGATTTGAAGAGGAATAATTTTAGTGAGGCCTTTGTGAAAAAAAAAAAACAAGAAAAAACGAATACTAACACGCATTCCCTCACAATTCTGCCATCTCGACATCCCAAATGAAAAGCTCTACTGCTAGAGAAGGGACTTTTGTCCCTGATTATTTTCAAGGACACGTGTTTGACGTTGAATTTGAAATAGATTTTGTTCATTTGGAGTGTCTTTGTTTATCATTTCCAACCAAAAACGCTTTGTGTGCCCGTGTAAGTAGTAGTTCTTAACGAATTACCTTTCATTTAGACCCCCATCATCTTCCCTGTCTTTGAGGAGGAATTATCGGCATGGGGCGTTTTTATATTTGAGGAGGTGAATCGCATGTGTGACTTAGTCAATAAAAATTATTTTAAAGAAAACCATTTCATTGTGAGAAAGATACGTCTCTATCTCTGGACCCATTTGTCACCACGCATTGGATTTCTCAAAGTCGGCAGTTCATAGGAAAATGTTAATAGTAAAGTAAAAATAACAATGAAGATAGATATAAATGTTCAATTATCAATATAAAAATTGTCAATACGAGACTGGCTCGCTTCCTTCAAAAGCACACCATACATTTGGTCAATTTCCTACTGTTTACAAGGGCGGATCCAGCGATATTTTCTGACAGTCTTCCAAATTATTATAGTTGATCCATACTCCCATTATGAACCGTCTTCTGACAAAAAATAGTTCCCATTATTAATGTAAACTTGAAAAATTCTGACCGTCGTCCGGAAGACCCAGAAGACGGCCTCAATCCGCCCCTGGTTTATAGTCATAATGAATTATAGTTAGTCGTTGTTATCATTTATCGAGTCCAGTGGGTTATCAAAAATACGCCTTTTATGGTCATCATAAAGTGAACAACTAAATAAAAAGGCTACTCCCTTGACACATTATAAGTTTTGCAGCATATTTAGACAAGGAATAATGATTTGGACATTTTCAAACACGTATAAAATATCTTTAACCTATACATGTACACTGTATGTATCACGTATTTGTAGCTCAAAAGTTGGCATTGCATTCAGATATGATTATATAACAAATATTACTATTTCAGAAATGTGGTACTACATTCAGATATGTCGATAAGTGGATGGAGCTGGGATAATATATAATATATATATATTAGCTGGAAAAGCGTGAAAGATCTTTGTCAGAGATGATATTTAAAATTTTTCAATACTGATGCGAGTACATATTTGGAATGTAATTGTTTCAGCAGAGAATTGGAAATAAAAGATCTACCCAGTAGCTATAGAAATGATCTCCCTTCTTTTCAATGTTGAAACTTTGAATTTAAAACTTTCTTAGATGGTAATAGAAAATTTTACGTTCTTAATAATATTTAAAGGATGCTTGTGACATCCTTAAATTGGTGTCTCCAAACTGATGTAGCTCTGGCGATCAACAACACTATAAATCAAGAAATTCTGAAGTTTTTCGGCAATGCTTGATGTCAAAACATATTTGAATAATATAAATGAATTTAGAAATACCCGTAATGTGGTGGTAAAAAAAAAAAAAAAAAAAAAGACTGGGTGGCATGAAAAAGTTTTGTTAACCAATTCCGCTGTCATGCAAATAGCCGATTCCACGCTGAAAAAATCTAAAATTATGTAAAAGAGTTTTTTTTTCATCCCGGTACAGAAACCGCTATCAGTACCATTCCAGCACTGTGAAGATATGGAAAAGAACTACAGAAATAATACCTCCACCTGCTCTAACCGAGAGGTCATTTATTTATTTCCAACTTGTCAGTGTCGGCAAATTTTCCCTTGAATTGCTTTTGCCAGACCCATTTGACTGGTTGGGCCTGTTATGACTTAGTACTTCTATGCTTAGTACATCTAAAATCAACCGTACCTTGCCATTCCTGTCTTCGACTAGTTGAAAGCACTCTAAAAAGTGGTTTTTAATTTTGTTTTGAAAAGATAAGATAATGAAACACGAAAAAAAAAATTGAACTTATTTTTTATCCTCTATAATGTTTTTTTTTTGCACAGGTTGTGGGGTCATACAGATGTGGAGCTACCAACGGGGTCTTTGAGAAGGGGAGGGCAATTTATAAAGAGCAATGTGGCGGATGTCATGTAGTTCTTAAGGATCAACCTCATAAGACTGGATCAAACTTCTACGGGCTTCTTGGCCGCCAAAATGGGCAGGCACCAGGATTTGTTTACACTGAGGCAAACAATGCTACAGGTATGTGTTTTGATTGAATGTGCGCTTGCTCTTTCACACACACACACACATACACACACACACACACACACACGCTAGCGCTCGCATGCATGTACAGAACTATCTACATTCTATCAAAGGGGAGGGTCTGTTTTACTTCCACACTCTTTCATAAACAGTAAAGCGTCACAAGTCGATACGACTTCTCCTTTTTCAGGTAGCCCTGCATGTGAGCTATAAAATTTGATATATTTGTGTTTTTTTTTTTTTAGGCATTACTTGCGGGCGGGAAACCATCTTCGAATACCTGGAGAACCCGAAGAAGAATATCCCAGGCACGAAAATGATCTTTGCTGGAATCAAGAAAGCTGATGCGAGAGGCTATCTTCTGTAATGCCTGAAAGTAGAAACTACTACTACTAACGTTTCTCACTTTGAGCACGTAGAGACTTTCCTTCAATTGTTTTCTGGCGACTATTGGTAATAGCTATGGAGTTACTGATTTATTCAAATTTTCCTCGGTCGTGGTTTAGATTTTATCATCAACTATGTGAAATAAGTCTTTCCTTCAATTGTTTTCTGGCAACTATTTGTAATAGCTATGGAGTAACAGATTTATGCAAATTTTTCTCGGTCGTGGTTTAGATTTTATTATCAACAATGTGAAATAAGTCTTTCTTACATTTGGTTTATGGCTTTTTGGCGGTCATGGTTTAGATTTTATTGTCAACAATGTGATATAAGGTTTTCCTTTAATTGTTTTCTGGCTACTGATGGTGTAAACCGTGCGGTAAAGGTTTAAATAAAATATGTCCGGGATATTATTTAGTTTTCCGCATGTTTCTCATATCGTATCCCTTATAGTTTGTAAATTACGCTAAAAATTGCTATCTCTTCCCATTGGTAAATGATGGGGGCTGGAAGGGGCGGAGGGGGGGTGTCAGCTGAAACTTGAAACGTGAACTCTGTTTAAATGTGTTAGTTAATCTCTATGCCAATCGACAAACACGCCTATTGTCACTATTTACCACGCTTCTTTGTCATTCACAAAGACGAAATACAATGTCACAAAATACTGTATATAGCCCTGTTAACCACTATATTTGCAACAGCTTTGTTAAAAATAGATCAATGGTTATTGATTAATTATTAAGTAAATAAAATATGTTCACGTAATCCCTTGCCTGAGAGCGAATGTCACTAAAACGCACCGTCTGTTTTCCAAAATTCCAGAAATACCTGCCATCGAAATGTAGATCAGAAATACTTCATGACTGTCAAGTAAAATTTAACTTCTCCAAGCTCTTTTTTTTTTTTTGGAGGGTGGGGGGGGGATAAAGTGATTTAGTGGTACATTTTTACCTTTAGGCAATCTGAGAGGCTGACACTTAGCCGTCGTAATGACTGGCAGCTTGAACGCCCATTCATACGAGGCCAAGATTTAAATTTATTCTTCTTTAGCTTTGAGCGAAACGCAGCCGCTTCCCCAGGGACATTGGCGTACCAGGCCAGTATATGTATATATGTATATATGTATATCACAAGCCCGCAGCCAGCACACAAGGGGGGTGTTCTTTTTCTGAAGATGTGGACCTTTTATCATGAAACCTTTCAAATTTTCACTGATAGTGACTTTCACTGCTGCTTTTTGTCAAATTAATATTCATACCAACAGGACAAATTCGAGGAAGCTCCCCTACTACTATTTAACATGTAAGAAATGTAATTGAAGAGGCGAAAGTGAGACATTATGGGAAAATGTCAAATGTGGGACAATTTCTGGGTAGACATATGCACTTTTAATAGGAGAGTAAAAAACCGCTTTAGAACAGTACGAGCTCTTACAATTACATAAGCCGTCTACCCAAAGATCGCCATAAAGACATATGAATACTAAATGAGTATTAATTTGCATATTAATTTCCATACAATTATCTTAAAAGTGAGTACTACGGTTCTTATCTTATCTCATATGACGGCCCATTACACTATCAAGTTCGTTGCAAATTGTTTCTGATAATCGCACTGCTTGTGTAGGAGAGCCGTAAGAAAACTTTTAAACACAGGAATAGGTTGCTTAAATCAGATGCTGCGTTTTCCTATCATGTTAAGAGACATTGTCAGTTATTCTCTCTCTCACAAGTGAAACATATACATATATTATACTCAGGAAGAAGTGGCTTACCGCGTCGCAAGCAATTAACTCCGTCCTATATAGATGAATGGAGTTTAATGGTAATTTTTCTTGTCTTCACACCCTACTAAAGCTACTCCCCTTTCCCAATTCAGAGCTTGAATACTACATAACCCCTCAAATAAAACTATCTGATGTCGGTTTTTTCTTCTGAAATGGACATGACGATATGGGGGTCAAGAACTTAACGTTGCAATAAACATTCAGAACTTCATTTTTTAATTCAAAATAATATATCGAATCCAAGTGCAGGGTCGGACCAAGAATTAATTCGTTATTTCGGAAACAAATTACTTTCTTTAAAAAAAATCCGATACAGCTTGAAAATACCAGATAGGAAACCTTAAAAAGCGGAAGCGTCTCGAATGGTGAATAAAACAGAAGATTAATTATTTCTACTGCACAAGTACATGAAGAAGATAGGATATATTATACCTGAATTAATAACCATTTTAATAAGATTATCTTTCTCACACTTACGAGGGCATGGGGTAGAGGAGTTTAATTATGCAGCAGTTAACAGTTTCAAATTTGTACATGTATATAATAATAATAATAATAATAATAATAATAATAATAATAATAATAATTTATCAACCTTTAATAAAAATACATCATGTCTGTGTAGCAATGTCATATAAGTAATGTTCCATGATGATGGAATTTTAAAACTGTTCAATTTCTACACTATAACTTCAGTGTGACTGATGAAGTCCTAAATGCTGGGACGAAAGCTATCACAGGTACGCTTTTAGTTAAAGTGTAGACATTGAACAGTTTTAAAATCTGAGCACTATGAATACATCAAAATTGATTTCCTCCACGAGTTCTTAAATAAACATGCGAATTAATCGCATTAAGTGAATAACTCGTGCTTTGCTGCATGGTGATCGGGCTCATTTGTTTCCTATCGTTGAGAAAACGTATCAATTTATTTAGAACATCCACATTACGTTCGTCGTCTCATCATTCTCGCTTAGGTCCATTCAATATAACTGTAATGACCACACAGTTTTATCTCATGATAATTATAATAAGTGAGTTGACTGTACAAGACAGCGATGAATAATGCGATAATGCCATATATATGTAAATTCTTACGGATTAGATTACTTTTATTTCATCTAGATCTTTATATTTTAATAAAAAAAAATAAAATTAAATAATAATTTAATAAAATTAAAGTTAAAACTTGCAGATGAAAAGAAAAGGTAAATTAGTAATCAATGAAAGAAAGATGACCTGATAACTTTTGTTCTTATAGCAGTATAGTTATGACTTTTATAGTATCCTGTCGATCCCTTGACATATCTACATAGCTGCCATAGCCTTTTTTAGTGTAGTTTCTCACTATTTTTAAAATTGGTCTCAAACCGATCAGCACCATCTTTGTCTACGCAACTTAAATATTTAGTCCGTTTTCATAGGCAGCTCTGAGTTTTATCTTGGTTTTCGCTCAGGGGCGGCAAGGTATTTTTCTACTACAATATGAAGGGAATGGAAAAACTGCTGGATTTTGCCTTCTTATCTCGTTATAAAGCTCTGTGGGAGGGGGTGAATGGGATTTCGCGGAAGCTAAGGGGTGGAGAGCGTGATAACGGTGCCTTCCCCTGGATCACTTAACTCATACCTGTTTGACAGATAAAATATCACGCGACTACGATGAAAATTGTGTCCCAAGGCTTTCCGCTTCCCGCCTTGAATCATCCCTGTGACAGTTTTATGGCCATGATATCTCCTTTTTGCTTTTAAAGGCGTGTCACTTGTTGGTCAGGTGATTGACTTCAATATAGAATATACTGCCTAATACAAAAGCACACAGTTTACTTGCAGAACATATAAACATAGAGAGGAAGGTTTTCGTTTTCATCCGAAAAAAAAAAAAAACAATAAATTGGCGACTAAACAGTGTACACATATGCGATCACACAAAGTATTTTTCATAAAAAAAACTGCTGAATGTTACAGAATCTTTGTTCACAGGCTCACTTAATGCGGTGGCCTCTTTATGTATTTTTTTCGTTTTCATCCAAAAGATAGTTTGTGATAAGATGTTTAAACCTCTCCTTATTTGATAATATAAAATTAGGTGCGAAAAACTTGTCGGTAGCGGGAGAGGCCATCTTCATGCCTTTTGGCTCCAGATAATTGCCATCAAACCAGCGTCCCTCTCTCACTAAGGTACGAAGGAAGTCCAATTTCTGCTTTTTCGGATCATCACCAAAACGCTCTCCATCCCCACTCAAGGCGGATGTCAACTTCGTTTTGATGCCATTTATATCGAAGCACCATGAACAATGCCATCCGGCAAATTTACCCTGTTCCCCGAGTTGCCATACCAATACATCGTTTCCTCCTTTCTTGTATTCTGATACCTTACTCTTTTTTACCTCGCCTAATCCTTTTCGCAGCGTACCAGGTTGGTTGTCAAAAACTTGGCGGAGCATGCCTACCGAACACCCTGCGGACTGCACTGTCCAAACACGGTTCATTTTCCAGAAATATCCGTACACAGACCACCTAAGAACAAAGCCAAAGGGCTCAGGGTACCCGTCATGGAATTTGAGAAAGGCTATTGCATCACAGGACGGTATCTCATCGGCGTCAAGATGAAGAAACAGATCGTCTGGTCGTAGTTCTGCAATACTCGGGAATCCTTTTTTGAGAAAGTTTCTTGCATACCGCTCCATTTTAAATCCGTTCGTTTTACCGATTGCCAAAAAGTGGTCTAAATGAATATAGATGATATTTGAGTAAAAATCGCACAAGTATCCATCTTGTAGTTTTTGGTATAACAAAGGTAATTTTGGGTCCCCGTGAAGCGTGAAATTCGACTCTTCTATCATCACTACGTCGACCAACCCTGTTAGCTCGTGCAAAAGCGCTTCCAAAGTGTCAAATTCGTGATTCAGGAGCATTGAAATGACGACCTTTCTTGGATGTCTGCGAACTTTTATTTTTCTTTGAATTTCTTGTGGGAGTTTCGATATCCTGAGCCGTGCAACTTCGGGTATGCTGCAGGCGTTTCCAGTCCAGCTCTTCTGACAAACACACCCATTCTTTTCATTGCGCCAAAGAGTACCAAATTTGAAACATCGAGTTCCGTTATATGAGACGAAATGCTGGTCTTCCGCATTTATTTCATCCAACTGAGCTGGAGCAATAGTGTACAGATCGGAAAAACGCCTGGCTGCTTTTGCTTTGCATGTAGCCTCAGAATTTTCAGCAGTTTGCTTCAGTTCATGTTCGCCAATTCGTCCAGTTTGCTGATGAAAAGACGCTAGTTCCTTTTCATTAAGGCGTCTGTGAATTTTGTCCTCCATTGAAACGAAGTATAGCACACTAAGTTGAAAGACCACAAATAGCACCAGTAATGGGCGCCTGTAAATCTTAGCCCTGTATTTTATGCTCCGAAACATACTGTTTACCTTAATTTTTTTCAATCAATCAGCAAGTTGCTTTCCTTTAGACCTTTTGTCCAAGAAAATGTTTTCAAAATGACATCAACACTCTTTGTTCATAATCTTATTCTGCAGACAGGCGCCGGAATTGAAGCTGTGCTCAACATTGATACATATCTTGCACATCTTAAGTTGAAGGTAATAATTTACCTACCTGTGAGGGGAGGGGGGAAGGGGGGTCCCACGTTTGCCCCACAGCTACCTGTCTACTTGACTATGCATGATACAGTGATTACTAATTTAGAAGGCTATATATATATATATATATATATATATATATATATATATAAATATATATATCAGCTATATGCGACATATTATTATAGAATGACAGATCGCATTTCGGAGTATCAGTCAGAACACCGTCAGGATGAGCCCACGGTCGTACTACAAAATTTGTTCTAGGGTATGATACTCCGAAATGCGATCTGACACACACCTTGAAATCAGGTAGTGTGGTGCGATATACCGGTTAATTCAGGATCCTTATGTGCCGAGTCTGGTAGTTTGGTAGGTCTCTGGTTGGTATTGTTTCGTATTAAAGGGCGGTTGTTTCGCTTTCCGTAAAGTGGTTGCGCGTGGCTTCACTAGCAGCAACACGACCATACCCGTCTTTTTCAAACTGTGAGAAAGACGCCACTGTTGCTACACATACGCCTACGCTGATATTTTCTTTTGGTGTAGAAAATAAAAATATACTTGTTTATAGATTGCATCATTTTAGAATAATTCAGATACTATCAGTTGAGTTAATTGTGGGGCACAAGCTTTCGAATTATTCAAATACGGTACGGTAAGTATGTTTAATAGAAATTTAAATGCGTGAAGGGTGATATACCAGACAAGGACAGAAGTAACGCGTAATTACCAGTGTTTGTCAATTATCCTGTGAAACAGGCGTTTAAAACTCTGATATTCACAACAATTTATGAAGTAGAAATCTGAGAGCAATAAGATTGGTGCTGTGGAGAAACTGCGAACCGAGTTAAAAATGCTACAGTTGTGAAACAGATTGCAAACCTGAATAAAGAATGCTATAGTAGAGAAACCCAAGTCTTTACTGGCTTGACCCGTTGTGACAGGAATGGTAGTGCTAGGAATTGAAGCCCGGGTCCCATGTGACTAGAACAGGTTAGGGTTAGTCGCAGTATTGGGGTTCGTATATGGGACAAATGCCACCTACAAAGTAATGGGGAACGGACTATGGTTCCTGGCAGACTACCATTCCTGTCACCCAGAGACAGTAGTTGGGAATTCATACGTGTATTCAAGGGTAATGAACCGGGGAAGAGCCAATAGGACTATTATTAGAAGCCTGTGCTTTTTACCCACCTGGTCCAGTGCCACCCTATTTATTTGTATATTGACAGGCGACTAATCTCAATATAACGGTTAAATTTTCATTACACTTGAAGTTATCCAAAAATAACAATAAATTGGCAAATAAACAGTATACAAATACATTCATACGAAGTAGGCCTATTTTTCATAAAAAAGGCTCTTGAACATGTAACAGCATCTTTGTTCTTTCACTCACTTCACTCTTTAAGTTGTTTTTTCGTTTTCATCCAAAAGATAGTTTGTGATAAGATGTTTAAACCTCTCCTTATTTGATAATATAAAATTAGGTGCGAAAAACTTGTCGGTAGCAGGAGAGGCCATCTTCATGCCTTTTGGCTCCAGATAATTGCCATCAATCAGCGTCCCTCTCTCACTAAGGTACGAAGGAAGTCCAATTTCTGCTTTTTCGGATCATCACCAAAACGCTCTCCATCCCCACTCAAGGCGGATGTCAACTTCGTTTTGATGCCATTTATATCGAAGCACCATGAACAATGCCATCCGGCAAATTTACCCTGTTCCCCGAGTTGCCATACCATCGTTTCCTCCTTTCTTGTATTCTGATACCTTACTCTTTTTTACCTCCCCTAATCCTTTTCGCAGCGTACCAGGTTGGTTGTCAAAAACTTGGCGGAGCATGCCTATCGAACAACCCGGGGAGCTCAATTTCAAAACACGGTTCATTTTCCAGAAATATCCGTACACAGACCACCTCAGAACAAAGCCAAAGGGCTCAGGGTACCCGTCATGGAATTTGAGAAAGGCTATTGCATCACAGGACGGGACTTCGTCGGCGTCAAGATGAAAAAACAGATCGTCCGGTCGTAGTGCTGCAATACTTGGGAATCCTTTTTTGAGGAAGTTTCTTGCATACCGATCCATTTTAAATCCGTGCTTTTTACCGTCTGCCAAAAAGTGGTCTAAATAAATATAGATGATATTTGAGTAAAAATCGCACAAATATCCATCTTGTAGTTTTTGGTATAACAAAGGTAATTTTGGGTCCCCGTGAAGCGTGAAATTCGACTCTTCTATCATCACTACGTCGACCAACCCTGTTAGCTCGTGCAAAAGCGCTTCCAAAGTGTCAAATTCGTGATTCAGGAGCATTGAAATGACGACCTTTCTTGGATGTCTGCGAACTTTTATTTTTCTTTGAATTTCTTGTGGGAGTTTCGATATCCCGACTCGTGCAACTTCTGGTATGCTGCAGGCGTTTCCAGTCCACCCTTTTTGACAAACACACCCATTCTTTTCCTTTCGCCTAAGAGTACCAAATTTGAAACATCGAGTTGCGTTATATGAAACGAAATGCTGATCTTCCGCATTTATTTCATCCAACTGAGCTGGAGCAATAGTGTACAGATCTGGAAAACGCCTGGCTGCTTTTGCTTTGCATGTAGCCTCAGAACCTTCAGCAGTTTGCTTCAGTTCTTGTTCGTCTATTCGTCCAGTTTGCTGATGAAAAGACGTTAGTTCTTTTTCATTAAGGCGTCTGTGAATTTTGTCCTCCATTGAAACGAAGTATAGCACATTAAGTTGAAAGACCACAAATAGCACCAGCAATGGGCGCCTCTAAATCTTAGCCCTGTATTTTATGCTCCGAAACATACTGTTTACCTTAATTTTTTTCAATCAATCAGCAAGTTGCTTTCCTTTAGAGCTTCTGTCCAAGAAAATGCTTTCAAAATGACATCAACACTCGTTGTTCATAATCTTATTCTGAAGACAGGCGCCGGAATTGAACCTGTGCTCAACATTGATACATATCTTGCACTTCTTAAGTTGAAGGTAATAATAAATTTACCTACCTGTGAGGGGAGGGGGGAAGGGGGGGTCCCACGTTTGCCCCACAGCTACTTGACTATGCATATGATACAGTGATTACTAAGTTTGTTGGCTATCTATATATATATATATATATCAGTTATATGCGACATATTATTATAGAATGGTATCTGTAGCTCTTGAGATATTGAGATATTTATCATAATGCTTGTATATTATTTGATGGGTAACCTGTAATTTGTTATGTACTCAGATATTGTGTACCGTTGTCATGGTGCATGCAGTGTTATAACTGGGTAGATTTACTAAAGCTAATACATGTATGCACAAAGTTTTCTTTAATCTGAGACGTGGATAATTGTCAAATACTAGGGCAATTATCTACAAGTATATGTATAGGGCACAGGAATAAAAATGTGCTTTGTGTTGAGTTTTTGTAATATGCCTGACTATGCAACAGTGACATAAGGTTATAACGGGCTCTGTAAGGTCTCACTTCTCTTGATCCGAGAAAGGAGTTGTAATAAGAACTGCTCTATCGATTTTCGATTTCAGTTTGACCAAGAGAGAGAGAAAAACACAGTCGATTCAAATTTCATATAATCCAAAACTACTCTTTACAGAATCTACACCTCTAGTAAATTGGCGTGACAAAATTAACTTAAAGAGGAGAAAGATAAATAACTATAAAAAAGATATTGCATAAGATAAAGAACTACTGAGTCGTGCTATCACGCTTGCGACTGCATTACAATAATTTGAATCATTTACAACTTTTAAAATTTGACACCCATATCTTTTTGTTGATAAATCAAGATGGCATTATCATGAACAGATCTAGCATCGATCTTGGAAGGCTGCAAGCTACAATAACGTACATGTATATGCAATATTTTGTAAAAGATGGGAGTGTTGAATTATGGGCCGGGTTCAGCAGCTTTTAGGCAGAAAGGTACTGACATCAAAGGGGGTTGGACCCCCAACCCGGAAGTGCGTTCATAAGATGAATATTTCTCATTAATATTGTTTCCTTTACACAAGCACTCTTAAAATAATAGGTACACAGGATAACTACATCTCCTGGCTTTCTTAGTCCCGAAACCCTATAAAATATATAACGTCGGTTAATTGTTTCGTGTTAAAGGGTCGTCGTCTAGCTTGCCGTAAAGTGGTTGCGAGGTGCATCACGAGCAGCAACACGACGTACCATACCTGTCTTTTTCAAACTGTGAGAGAGACGCCACTGCTGCTACACATAGGCATACGCTGATATTTTCTTTATGGGTAAAAAGTAAAGATATTCTTGTTTATAGATTGCAACAATTTAGAATAATTCAGATGCTACAAGTTGAAACGTGACACGCAACCTTTCGAATTATTCAAATACAGTACTGTATATGCATGTTAAATAGAAATTTAAATGCGTGAAGGGTTATATACCAGACATTAACAGAAGAAGATCGTAATTACCAGTTTTAGTTAATTATCCTGTACAACAGGTGACTAACACTTTGATATTCATAACAATTTATGAAGCAGATATCTGAGAGCAATAAGATTGGTGCTGTAGAGAGACCGCGAACAGAGTTAAAAATGCTACAGTTGTGAAACAGATTGCAAACCTGAATAAAGAATGCTATAGTAGAGAAACCCAAGTCTTTACTGGCTTGACCCGTTGTGACAGGAATGTTAGTGCTAGGAATTGAAGCCCGGGTCCCATGTGACTAGAACAGGTTAGGGTTAGTCGCAGTATTGGGGTTCGTATATGGGACAAATGCCACCTACAAAGTAATGGGGAACGGACTATGGTTCCTGGCAGACTACCATTCCTGTCACCCAGAGACAGTAGTTGGGAATTCATACGTGTATTCAAGGGTAATGAACCGGGGAAGAGCCAATAGGACTATTATTAGAAGCCTGTGCTTTTTACCCACCTGGTCCAGTGCCACCCTATTTATTTGTATATTGACAGGCGACTAATCTCAATATAACGGTTAAATCTTCATTACACTTGAAGTTATCCAAAAATAACGATAAATTGGCAAATAAACAGTATACAAATACATTCATACGAAGTAGGCCTATTTTTCATAAAAAAGGCTCTTGAACATGTAACAGCATCTTTGTTCTTTCACTCACTTCACTCTTTAAGTTGTTTTTTCGTTTTCATCCAAAAGATAGTTTGTGATAAGATGTTTAAACCTCTCCTTATTTGATAATATAAAATTAGGTGCGAAAAACTTGTCGGTAACGGGAGAGGCCATCTTCATGCCTTTTGGCTCCAGATAATTGCCATCAAACCAGCGTCCCTCTCTCACTAAGGTACGAAGGAAGTCCAATTTCTGCTTTTTCGGATCATCACCAAAACGCTCTCCATCCCCACTCAAGGCGGATGTCAACTTCGTTTTGATGCCATTTATATCGAAGCACCATGAACAATGCCATCCGGCAAATTTACCCTGTTCCCCGAGTTGCCATACCAATACATCGTTTCCTCCTTTCTTGTATTCTGATACCTTACTCTTTTTTACCTCGCCTAATCCTTTTCGCAGCGTACCAGGTTGGTTGTCAAAAACTTGGCGGAGCATGCCTATCGAACACCCCGGGGAGCTCAATTTCAAAACACGGTTCATTTTCCAGAAATATCCGTACACAGACCACCTCAGAACAAAGCCAAAGGGCTCAGGGTACCCGTCATGGAATTTGAGAAAGGCTATTGCATCACAGGACGGGACTTCGTCGGCGTCAAGATGAAAAAACAGATCGTCCGGTCGTAGTGCTGCAATACTTGGGAATCCTTTTTTGAGGAAGTTTCTTGCATACCGATCCATTTTAAATCCGTGCTTTTTACCGTCTGCCAAAAAGTGGTCTAAATAAATATAGATGATATTTGAGTAAAAATCGCACAAATATCCATCTTGTAGTTTTTGGTATAACAAAGGTAATTTTGGGTCCCCGTGAAGCGTGAAATTCGACTCTTCTATCATCACTACGTCGA
The DNA here is from genome assembly GCF_051362555.1 of Lingula anatina. Taxonomy (NCBI): domain Eukaryota; kingdom Metazoa; phylum Brachiopoda; class Lingulata; order Lingulida; family Lingulidae; genus Lingula; species Lingula anatina. The sequence continues at coordinate 18,400,403 of NC_141771.1, read as the reverse complement.
CCAACCCTGTTAGCTCGTGCAAAAGCGCTTCCAAAGTGTCAAATTCGTGATTCAGGAGCATTGAAATGACGACCTTTCTTGGATGTCTGCGAACTTTTATTTTTCTTTGAATTTCTTGTGGGAGTTTAGATATCCCGACTCGTGCAACTTCTGGTATGCTGCAGGCGTTTCCAGTCCAGCTCTTCTGACAAACACACCCATTCTTTTCATTTCGCCTAAGAGTACCAAATTTGAAACATCGAGTTCCTTTATATGAGACGAAATGCTGGTCTTCCGCATTTATTTCATCCAACTGAGCTGAAGCAATAGTGTACAGATCTGGAAAACGCCTGGCTGCTTTTGCTTTGCATGTAGCTTCGAAACTTTCAGCAGTTTGCTTCAGTTCTTGTTCGCCAATTCGTCCAGTTTGCTGATGAAAAGACGCTAGTTCCTTTTCATTAAGGCGTCTGTGAATTTTGTCCTCCATTGAAATGAAGTATAGCACACTAAGTTGAAAGACCACAAATAGCACCAGCAATGGGCGCCTGTAAATCTTAGCCCTGTATTTTATGCTCCGAAACATACTGTTTACCTTAATTTTTTTCAATCAATCAGCAAGTTGCTTTCTTTTAGAGCTTTTGTCCAAGAAAATGTTTTCAAAATGACATCAACAATCTTTGTTTATAATCTTTTTCTGCAGACAGGCGCCGGAATTGAAGCTGTGCTCAACATTGATACATATCTTGCACATCTTAAGTTGAAGGTAATAATTTACCTACCTGTGAGGGGAGGGGGGAAGGGGGGGGGGTCCCACGTTTGCCCCACAGCTACCTGTCTACTTGACTATGCATGATACAGTGATTACTAAGTTAGAAGGCTATCTATATATTTATCAGTTGTATGCGACATGTTATTATAGAATGGTATCTGTAGCTCTTGAGATATCTATCATAATGCTTGTTTATTATTTGATGGGTAACCTGTAATTTGTTATGTACTCAGATATTGTGTACCGTTGTCATGGTGCATGCAGTGTTATAACTGGGTAGGTTTACTGAAGCTAATACATGTATGCACAAAGTTGTCTTTAATCTGAGACGTAGATAATGCATCGTCAAATACTAGGGCAATTATCTACTACTATATGTACAGGCCACAGGGATGATGCAGTGCTTTGTGTTGAGTTTTAGTAATATGCCTGACTATGCAACAGTGACGTAAGATTTGAACGGGCTCTGTTAAGGTCTCACTTCAGACGCTCTTGATCCGAGAAAGGAGTTGTAATAAGAACTCATCTATCGAGTCACGATTTTCGATTTCAGTTTGACCAAGAGAGAGAGCAAAACACAATCGATTCAACTTTCATGTAATCCAAAACTACTCTTTACAGAATCTATACCTCTAGTAAATTGGCGTGACAAAATTAACTTAAAGAGGAAAAAGATAAAGAACTATAAAAAAGATAAAAGCTATTGCAATAGATAAAGAACTATTGAGTCGCGCTCTCACGCTTGCGACTCCATTACAATAATTTGAATCAATTACAACTTTTAAAATATGACACCCATATCTTTTTGTTGATAAATCAAGATGGCATTATCATGAACTGAATTAGCATCGATCTTGGAAGGATGCAAGCTACAATAACGTACATGTATATGCAATATTTTGTAAAAGATGGGAGAGTTGAATTATGGGCCGGGGTCAGCAGCTTTTAGGCACTGACATCAAAGGGGGTTGGACCCCCAACCCGGAAGTGCGTTCATAAGATAAATATTTCTCATTAATATTGTCTCTTTTACACAATCACTCTTAAAATACTAGGTACAAAGGGTAACTACATCTCCTGGCTTTCTTAGTCCCGAATGTGCCCATAAAATATATAACGTCGGTTAATTGTTTTGTGTTAAAGGGTCATCGTCTAGCTTGCTGTAAAGTGGTTGCGCGGTGCATCACTAGCAGCAACACGACCATACCCGTCTTTTTCAAAACTGTGAGAGAGACGCCACTGCTGCTACACATACGCCTACGCTGATATTTTCTTTTGGGGTAGAAAATAAAGATATACTTGTTTATAGATTGCATCATTTTAGAATATTTCAGATGCTATCAGTTAAGTTAATTGTGGGACACAAGCTTTCGTATTATTCAATTACAGTACCGTATGTATGTTTAATAGAAATTTAAGTGCGTGAAGGGAGATATAGCAGACATGGACAGAAGAAGCGCGTAATTACCAGTGTTTGTAAATTATCCTGTGAAACAGGCGATTAAAACTCTGATATTCACAACAATTTATGAAGTAGAAATCTGAGAGCAATAAGATTGGTGCTGTAGAGAGACTGCAAACCGAGTTAAAAATGCTACAGTTGTGAAACAGATTGCAAAGGTGAGTTAAGAATGCTACAGTAGAGAAACCCAAGTCTTTCTTTACTGGCTTGACCAGGTGTGTCATGAATGGTAGCCCTAATAACAGAAGCCCGGGTCCCATATATTTAGTACAGGTTAGGGTTAGACCCCATTCCCACAGATTTTAGATCGATCTATCCCCGTGGGGAGTCTCACTAGATTACTGTCCCGCCTACCAAAAGCTGCAAGGGAGTAATTAACTTCAGTGCGTGGTCGGCTGACAGCAATTTAGCGTGAACCCCAGGGAGTTAGGTCGATCTAGATGGATCGATCTAAATCTATGGGAATGCAGTCTTAGTCGCAGTATTGGGGTTAGTATATGGGACAAATGTCACCTACAAAGTATAATGGGGAACGGAGTATGGTTCCTAGCGGACTACCAGAAGTTGGGAATTCATACATGTATGCAAGTGTAATGAACCGGGGAAGAGCCAATATGACTGGTTATTAGAAGCCTGTGCTTTTTATCCACCTGGTCCTGTGCCACTCTATTTATTTGTATATTGACAGGCGACTAATCTCAATATGACGGTTAAATCTTCGAACAAAAAAAGACCCACTCGACCTGATAAGTGCAAACTACACCTGCATTAGGGGAGATCCACTTTAAGCCTTACAAGGATAACTGCTAATTAGAAAGTTAAAAGAACTACATTCAGAGGAAGGACAGGAGGGGGTGAATCGACCTTTTCAACCGGCCCCTTTGAAAAGAAGCATTTTCAGTTGGAGGAAAGAGATCGTATTAGAAGTTATCTCCCCCATGCAATCCGCCCCTGCCTCTTTTGATGCCTTATCTAAAAGATTCTTATCAGAATCTCTTATCTGTACATGAAATATCGCCGTAGAAATATGAGACTGTGCACATGCAGAATTGACGAAAATTGTGTTCAGACGGAAGAACATGCAATTTGTTTCTGTCCAAAAACAAAACAGTTAAGAGAAGACTACAATAGACTAGACTTTTCAGACATAACATCTTTTTTAACAATACGAGTGACATTAATTCAATGGCTAATTATGCCCATATATGTTTGACGTTGTCCGAGAAGGAAAGGTCGGAAGATTCGTTAATTGTATATGTAATGTACTTTTTGTTTTGTTTGTTCTGTTTGTTCTGTATTCTGCTCGCAGTTGGTAAAATAAAAATCTATCTATCTACAGGTATACATATTGTATTGAATGCCCTGTTTCTCCATGTTGGAGTATAAATAGCATGGCATATCAGTAAACAGCGAATTGAGCGATGCACAAATTAAGTGCATTTTGTTTTAGCTATTTTAATTTATTTAATAGCTATTTTTAATTTTATTTATTTTAAAAAATAGCTAAGGGTAGATTCCCAATGAAACTATCGTTCTATGTAGATCGATCCAACTCCGAGGGGAGTCTCGCTGAATGCAATCAGTTTAACAGACGGACACGCCTTCTCTCTTGATTATTTCCAACATACTCGTATTTATATTTCACCGGCTTTTCTGTATTTAACTCAACGTCAGAAGGAGGCTTTTCAGTCATGGGTAAAAAATAATACCCTGTCAGATGTTTGGAGATTTTTCAATATGGATGAAAAAAGTCATACATGGAGGCATACGAACAAAGGGTCCACAAGGTCCACATTTTCAGAAAAAGAACCCCCCTATTGCAATTGTTGGCTACAGGCCTGTCATTGCCGTCCACACAAACGGAGGACGTTATGACGATTTTAATCGGGAAAGAACAATGTCACCTTTATTCTTTTTATGTACAGACACAGATATGTCTGTACATATAGCCATCACCTGCGTCTGTCGTCGCCGTCGTCGTCGCCGTGCACTTTTACCGATAACACGATAAGTGGAAAACTGTTTTTCATTTCAGCTTGAAACTTACAGAATTGACAAATATTTATAATACGCAGGTCAAGTTCGAAAATCAGCATGATCGGGTCACTTGTAGGGAAGTTATGCTGTTTTTTCACTTTTTTTCAGCATAAATGCAACACCGATAACACAATAAGTGAAAAACCGTTTTACCTTTTGGCTTGAAACTTACAGAACTGATGAATATTCTTAATACGCAGGTCAAGTTCGAAAATCAGCATAATCGGGCCATATTTGTGGAAGTTATGCTATTTTTTCATTTTTTTTCAGCATAAATGCAACACCGATAACACGATAAGCGAAAAATTGTTTTACTTTTTGGCCTATAAGTTACTGAAATGATGAATATTCATAATACGCAGGTCAAGTTTGAAAATCAGCCTGATCGGGCCATTTTTATGAAGTTATGCTGTTTTTTCACTATTTCAGCATATGTGCAACACCGATAACACATTTCAAGGAAAATCAATTGGCCAATCGTCTTGAAATTCACAGGGGTGATCAGATTTACTAAAATACAGATGAGGTTTGAAAATAAGCTTGATCGGTTCAGTTTTGGTGAAATTGTGCCTTTTTTTGTATATAAGTCTTTTTTCCTCGGATTTAATTCTTAGGCATGTTAACAATCTCATTTGTGAACTAATTAGTAATGTAAAGGTGTTCTTTTGACATTTTCTGCATCTTAACAATATTGTTAGTTGATTATATAAAAATGATGGTAAACCTGTTATTGTGCATTGTGTCATAAAGTATCAAAAATGGAAATAAACTCATATCTTTACAGTTTGTCAGATTCAATCATTCACCATGTTCAGAATCTCAGAATGGAACAAATTGGACATTTAAAATTGTTCTATTGATATTTTTCCTATGTCAACAACTTTCTTAGTTGATCATTTAAAAACGACAGTAAATTGATTATTTTGATATATGTAAAAAAAGTGTTGAAAGTGGAAAGAAATTCATTTCAGTACAGTTATCTCTTGTGTACATTTTGGCATTTTGAAGTTGTGACTCTGAACTTCCATGGCCCTGAAGACCTTTCCATATCAAATTTTCTGAATATCCATGATACTTTTATTTTATTGTTAAAAATTGATGGTCATTATGCTGTTAAGCATTATGTAATATTGCATCAAAATTGAAGACAACCCCATTTTAGACAATGCCTCCATAGTGACCATTAAAGGAAAACCAAGTCACTTACTCTTCTCAAACTTACAGAAATGTAGCATAGCACTAAATTTCAGCTTCAGTTGGAAAACCTGTTATATCGGTTAACTTTCTTGGAAATTATATAGTTTTTTGTTACAATTAAAATTTTCACATATGGACACTTTCAAGGTGTGACTTAGTCTTTGAACTTCCATTGGCTTGAATACCATTGCTAGTCACATCTTTTGAATAGCTATGATACATTTACTTTAATATTAAAAATTGATGGCCATTGTGCTGTTAAGTATATGTTAAATTGCATAAAAGATGAAAAAAACCTTTTTTGGACATTGCTGCTGGGATGACCATTAAGGAAAAACCATTTTACTTATAATATTCTAACTTACTGAAAAGTTTCATAGGACTGAAGTGTAGCTTGTGTTGGAAATCAGTGTGATTGTTTTTTGTTTTGGAAGCAATGCAGCTCTATGGAGTGCTACAGTATATGGGGCTACTGTTTATGGATGGTGGTAATTGTCCCTTGGGATAATCACTAGCTAAATTCAGAGCTATAAAATTACTTGCCTAATTGATTTTCAAGTGCCCATTAAATAAGATTACATAAAATACGCGTTGAGATTTCCCATTCAAGTCCTATAGGTTAAGCTCTCTTAACTGTGTCACATAATTAGGAATTGGTGATAATTATGCAGGTAAATGTTGTTTAATATTGCAAATAAGTTTACAAAAGAAAAAAATTTGTGTAATGCCAACATTAATGCTATAGATGAATAACAGTGCCTTATTATCCTCAAACACATTGGGGTTATTCATATCATGTTAATACAGCAACATTAAAAGTTTGAATAGCAGCTTTATTGGATTTTTTTTTTTTTTTTTGTTTTCTTTTTAATTTTTTTCTAAACACTGGCATTTTCAACACCCATCCACCTGAAGCTCTTCAGATTTTCTGTATTTCCACATAAGCAGTTGCATAGGTTTTTATGTCTTTAAACATTATGTAATATTATTTTATGCACTGTCAACATTATTCAAATATTGGGATTTTCATTATGTGAATTTGAACTCTCATAGTCCAGAAACTGTAATCTTATTGCAGGGGTGGATTGAGGCCGTCTTCTGGGTCTTTCAGATGATGGTCAGATTTTAAAGTTTACATTGACTGGTATCAATTTTTTTCTGTTGGAAGACCATCAAAAGTGGAGGATGGATCTACAACAAAGATACTTTGGAATACTGTCAGAAAATATCTCTGGATCTGCTCCTGTTATTGACCATGTTACCTGTTGTGCATCATTAAAAATCAGTGTTAACTGACTGTGTTATTATAAGCATTATTTATTATTGCATCAAAATTGACAAAATGACCTATTTTGCATCTTTATTTTCTGTTTTTTGTCTGTACATTTGACAGCTTTGCTGCCTTGTTTATCTTTCATGTCATAAGTCAGCTCGGTGGGCAATTTAGACAGTCACCAGCGCAGCTTTATAAATTTAACTATCTTGACCTGCGTTTTTGTCGATAATCGGCACGATACGACCTGAAACAGTGATACTGGGTTCCCACATTTTTGGATCGATCCATCTGGATTGACCTAAATCCCTGGGGTTTCACGCTAAATTGCTGTCAGCTTCCGGGAGCCGAGCGCGCACAAAAGTTAATTACCCTCTTACAGCTTTTAGAAGGCGGGACAGACATTTAAAACGGTTAAGCTGACAGCAATCTAGTGAGACTCCCCAGGGGGATAGATCGATCTAACTATCTGTGGGAATGGTCTCTATACGCAACGCCTGTAGGCTTTACTTATCCAGATCTCCTACTTTATTTGCAAATAGCCATAAATACCTTCTTGTGCAAATAACTAGTACTGGTCCCCCTATGAATTAGCGTACGGCACTTGACTCCTGATATTGTTATGTCTACTGCTACGAAGATATTCATATATGAAAATAAAACTGCTCAATACAGCAAGTACTTGCAAACTTTTACACAGAAGAATAATTTATGAAACTTCAAGCAAGAATAAATTAAAAAATCTAACAATTTAAAAATAGACAGCCCAAGATACCTCTTTCCATAGGCCAATAGTTAATTTATTGCGGCTGTATATTGTGACAACTAGCTGTGACCCAATACACACATTCCTTATTTCAGTTTTTTAAATGTATTTATCGATGACAGTTTAAATGAATTACGCAAACAGTGTGTCCGGACAACTCGCTGACCACACGGGTCGCTGTTATGGTCTGTTACAAAACTGATGAAAAGTCTCTTTTTTAACTTTGGAACAGGCTATTATAAAGACCCCTGTGATATCAGAAAATACCTACACTCTGTATGGGCCATGTTCATATTATGTTTTTACCTTGCAATGTGAAAACTGTCTTTAATAAAATAGATCTAAAAATATCGTGGTTTTTTTTTCATTTTATTGATATTTAGAAATGCATTTTTACTATTATCACCAGGCACTACAATGCTTTAACTTTGACAAAGCAGTAATTAAAGAAATCTTCACACATGTATTGTTTCTTACCTCAGCCTAGGTTACGGCAATGGCTCTATCTTTTCACAGGAAAAAAATGTGAATTTTACAGATACTGTAATTTTCTGAACCATTAATTCTTAAAATCAAAACGTTCTTTTTAGTGGTAGCAACAAAACTGAAAAAAAAAGGCTACCTTATAATTCTATTTTTTTTTCAGAAAGTACCACAGTTGCTACACAGAAGTATATTTTTTCAATGATTCTTAAATAATGAATCTAAAAAATTGATAATTTTCGCCATTGAAAAGATCGAGTCATTACCGCAACAGCCATATGCATCTTTTCTATACCATGTAATGATAAATGATTTAAGATCAATACTTTGGATAGGCTTTTTTCTATTCATTTCAATTGACAGATGCATTTTACAGCAAGATTATGACACCATTCAATGACAGCTTTGTTTTAATACATTTGCCTGAGAGGTTCTCAAATAACTTTATCCAGGCACTTAGATCAGTTTGTTTTTTGCTTGTCTGTCAACAGCACCCTGAGATTCAGAGATCAGGCCTACTTGAAACAGCCGGGGTAGGCGATAGCGTAGAGGCAAGTTTCAAGGTATCTGTGAAGCTCAGGGGGTCAACAGAGGCTCACATTGCAGGCTCACATTGCCAGTCCATAGCCAGGGCCCGTCAATGGGGGATTTCCGCTGTGTTGATTGGCCAATTCTTCGGATACTCATAATATTCAATATGTTGAGTGGGCAATTCTTAAATATTTTAAAACATTGCCAATCGTTATCTGTTTCTTATTTAAAGGGATAGGTCTCATTGCGGCTTTATTGTCTCTGGTTTTGTTTTTGGCATTCCTTTCTTATTGTTAACTGCGATCACTACCCTCCATCTAGGACACAATATATTGTGTAAGAATATTAGAGAGCAATTATGTGATTGCACATTTTCGTGAATGAAGTCACCGCACTTTCTAACGAAAGGAAACAGAGAAAAGCTTGATAGATCGGGAGATTTTTCGTCAGAATCGGGAGATATCGAGATATGTCCCCAAGTCGGGAGACTCCCGACAAGATCGGGAGTGTTGACGGTCTGTGACAGGATATGGAAGGTAAGATTAACGCAAATCTGGTGAGACAAAAGTCAACCCCGTGCCTCTTTAGTTGCTTTGATGATTTCAACCATCTAACCCCCCCCCACCCACAAAAAAAAAAAAAAAAAAAAAAAAAAAAAAAAAAAAAAAAAACAATAGGCACTTTGGCACTAGACAAACGTGAAAATTTCATCTCTGTGACCTGTATATCTTATTATCATTATTGACCTCATTTAGTATATTTGCCAAACTAATGAAAGCGGTGCAACAATATTATCTTTTAATCAGATTTCAAGGGATGTAGTGCATATAAACGAAAGTAAACTTCTGGATTATATGCTTTTATTTCAGGCAATTTTTTTCACAGAGTATGCAGAATGATTCCCACTCGCTACGCTTTAATAAGCCATGAAACGCGCGTTATCCATTAGGCCTCACTGAGTTAATTCTACGGATGCCAACCTCTGGAGACCTAGAAACTAATGCCAGAGGTCGAAAAAATTATATAAAAAAACTCTGGCAAAAATGCTGCTAGAGAAAAGGAATACAATTGGAAATGCAAATTCAACTACGTGAAATGCTTAAGAGTCAGCAGTCATGTACTTTTTGTATCTAACCTAGGAATTGTAGCCGTATTGTCCTCTTCAATCCGGACAAAGCAACCGAACTGGCGAGTGTATAACCCACTTTAAGGCTACCTCACCTCTCCTCGCTGATCTTTCGTCGTTGCAAAATAAAAAAAAATAATAATAAAAAAAAAATAATAATAAATAAATAAATAAAAAAAAATGAATAAATAAAATAATAAATAAATAAATAAATAATAATAATAATTAAAACGGTGTGAGTCGCTCCGGATAGGACGATTTTGTAGTAGTTTAGACGATAGTCGCTCGCCGCCATCAGTCCCTTTGTACAGTTTGGAGATATCCCGACCCCTCAACACCGATTGCATATCAATCTATAATCACGCTCCCCGTGATTAGAAATTTAAAATTAGAAATTTTTTCCACAGCCCAGACCTTCAAGTTATTTTAAATGGACAAAAACGCGGACAGCGATAATTTTGTCATTTTTGAGAACAGGCGAACAATAATGCGTGCGCGGATATCAGTTTTAAAATTAAATCAAGGTGGCCTTATATATGAACACATAGTGAATATAACCAGGATAGTAGACCGACAAAAACTACTGTGCGGGTGCAACAGTTAAAAGCATGATAGAATAGGAAGGTATAGTCTGAAGTCTTTTTCTCTGGTTGTTTAGTTCATTGTATAGTGAGAGCCGAGCGTGCCGCCCGTGGTACTCATTCGGGGCGAGCTTAGGAAAAATTAGGAGCTGACGACCCTGACTACGGTACAGTACTCACAATGCTAGTATAATAGTCATTATTTGTCATGTGTAGATTCCCAGACTTGGCAAAGGTTGATATAGGCCATGTGAATCAGCACAGACACTTTGAAATGTACAATAGGTGTGCCCCATATATGTGCATAGGGACCATTCCCAAACCCTATCGTATTAACTGTGGATCGATCTATCTCCAAGGGTTTCTAGCTAAACTGCAATCAACTTAAGCGGTTTAGATGTCTGTCACGCCTACTGAAGCTGCTAGGGGGTAATTAATTATCGTTAAACAGCTTCAGTAGGCGTGCCAGACATCTAAGCCGTTTAAGCTGAAAGCAATTTAGCGAGAAACCCCTTGGAGATAGACCGATCCTGTTAGATTGATCTAGGTATGGAAACCCAGTCTATGGCTACTGGGTACATGTAGGTAGGTTACATGCAGTTGCGATATGTTATGACAAATTTCACGCCTTGCCCAGGCAGCTCAACGTTATGCTGCAGTCTATGGGCCCACTAACAAATATTCTAACACCGCTGACAACACAGGCGATGAAAATTCCGTCGGTATTGTTGCATTTTTTTAGCATTTAATACAACAAAAACCATACTGGCGCAATAGCTACATAAAATAGCATCTCGGCAAAATAATCTTGGTATCAAACGCACGGTTTCAATTGCTGTTTTCATTTGAATGTAAAGATGTTTACTCCCTGTTACACTGGGCCTACGACCGATCTGAGACCGACTTTTTCCCTCTCTTATCCCCTTCAACAAAATTTGATAGTCAACATCAAATTTATACATCAGTCGTAAAGAACAATAAATATGACAGCATTATCTCTAGTTACTAGCCCGGTGTAATCTATGCTTTATCTATATATTTATCTATATTATCTATATCTACAGGGTTGCTATTTAATATGGAATATTTTTTATCATTGTTATTTTTGAGTGCTGATTTAATTTTTTTGGTTGGATTCATCAAAAAAAGTATGTCACTGAGTGATACAAACATCCAGTCTTCTGTTGTGAGATATTTTGGTCAATAATATCAAATCTGACATAAGATGCCATACAAAAGAAAGGAACACCCTCAGAAAACCATATCAACATTTTGATGTAAGTATTAACTTTAAGCTAAGGTATTAAAGAAAATGATAGCCTCCGGACAGTGATATGTTACACAGTCAAAGAACTCACTACAGTAAATCATGAAAAGTCAGTAATTGCGGGTATGACCTCCAGCAGCCGCTTGCAGCGCCCTCATCCTACATGGCATATCCTGTGACACGTTTTTTTAGAGTTTGGATGGGAACATCATTCCACGCAGTGATATTTGCCTGTCGCAATTCATCACTTTTTACCGGATGATGACCATAGCTATTAATTCTGTGAGTTACTTTTGCCCAAAGTTTTTCAATTGGGTTCAAATTTGGAGAGTTTGCAGACCAGGGCAGTTGCTGAACCCATTGGTTTTGAAGAAAATCAGTGATTCTGCGGGCTCGATGTGGGGTTTCGCAGTCGTCTTGGTACACAAATTTGTTCCTGAAGATGACTCTTACCTATCGAAGTATTGTTTGCTGTAGAATGCCTCTGTAGGAATCCTGGATGAGGTTGCCTCCTAGAGAAACCAACTGGCTCTGGGCACCGACATAAAATGCTCCCCAAACAGAGACGTTACCATCCCCTGCTTGCACCCTAGGCAGTACACAATCATCGTTTTATGTCCCTCGTACACGTCGGTGAACACGGATTCGACCATCAACCCCAAAAAATTCATATCTGGCCTCATCACTGAAAACGACGCGATTCCAGTGTTTTGGCTGCAAACGCACGTGGTCCCCAGCCCATTGCAGACGTCGCTGTATATGACCTGCTGTTAACTGTGGTTTCCCTACTGGCCTTCGTGCAAAATAACTGGCATGCAGTAATCTCTTGTTCACGAGGGACCTTGAAACGGGCGTTTAAATAACATTCTGCCTCTCTTTTCTGAGGACACTGGTTGTCTTTGTACGACCAGCACGGCGTCCTCTAAGGAGATGGCGGTCCTGTCTTCTTAGTGTGATACGGGGACACCCTGGTCGAGGTATTGGAGTAGGTGCCCCTGTTGCAGCATTTCTTTGGTGGACTTTACAAACGGTTCCTGTTAAATGTTGAATTACCTGGCAATTGCTGTCTGTTTCTGGCCATTTTCTCTGAGAGCAAGAATCCCATAGTAAGTTGCGTTGCGTAGATGTCGAACCATATCTTCACTAAGGTACCTGTCAAGTTTCAGAGCGATCCCTTTGTTGCTTCTCTAAACACACTCCAAAGATTGACCAAACCCATGTGTTTTTGTACAAGGGCAGAAATTGCCGAAAAAATCACCCCTCACATTTCTGACCACAGAACATGCAACTGCATGCATCAATTGTTTCGAGAGTTGTGTGGTAATTAGGTAATACACCTGGTTACACATGGAGTGACACCTCAGTTTTAGATTTAAAACAGTTAGAGAGAAATAAAATATTTTGTAGAACATTTACTCGCCAAAAAATAATATTCCATATTAAGTGGTAACCCTGTATATCTATATTAGTAATCCGGCTTTATCTATGATCGGTCGGTAACGATGAAATACAATGGATATTTATTAATGCATCATCTCCACTGTAAAAAATCCAACATTTGTATGCCTTAAATTTATATAGAAATATTCTTTAGGTATGCATGATAAACTGGGCATCATCTTCGGTACAGTCTCAATTCCGGCGCCTTTCTACAGAGAGCATGAGGATTAGTCAGAGTGGCCAAAGAATTCTTATATCATTCTGATAACATTTTTTGAACATTATTTCGGACAGAAGCCGATAGAGAAGGTCTACAAGGAGAGAAGTTAGAAGTTAGCTGAATGGTTAAAAAACATGTTTCGGAGCATAATACCCCGGATTAGGATTCGCAGACGCCTATTATTTATACTTGTGATGGCTTTTCAACTGTGTTTCCTTCTGTATGTCCTTTTCATGAACTACAAAAGTAACGTCAAAATTGGTAAGAATGTTGGTTCAAGCACTGGGCGCCTTAATGAACAAAAACTGATGAGAACTGCTAAAAGTTCTGTGGCTACATGCAAAACAAAGGCAACCAGGCGTTTTCCAGATCTGTATTCTATTGCTCCAGTTCAGCTGGACAAAACAAATGTGGGAGATCAGTATTTCGTCTCATATAACGGAACTCGATGTTTCAAATTTGGTACTCTTAGGCGAAAGGAAAAGAATGGGTGTGTTTGTCAAAAAGGGTGGACTGGAAACGCCTGCAGCACACCAGAAGTTGCAAGGGTAGGGATTTCGAAACTCCCACAAGAAATTCAAAGAAAAATAAAAATTCGCAAACATCCAAGAAAGGTCGTTATTTCAATGCTCCTGAATCACGAATTTGACACTCTGGAAGCACTTGTGCGTGAGCTAACAGGGTTAGTCGACGTAGTGATGATAGAAGAGTCGAATTTCACGCTTCACGGGGACCCCAAATTACCTTTGTTCTACCAAAAGCTACATTCTGGATATTTGTGCGATTTTTACTCAAATATCATCTATATTTATTTAGACCACTTTTTGGCAGACGGTAAAACGAACGGATTCAAGATGGAGGGATATGCAAGAAACTATATCAGCAAGGGATTCCCGAGCATTGCAGAACTACGACCAGACGATCTGTTTCTTCATCTTGACGCCGATGAGGTTCCGTCCCGTGATGCAATAGCCTTTCTCAAATTCCATGACGGGTACCCTGAGCCCTTTGGCTTTGTTCTGAGGTGGTCTGTGTACGGATATTTCTGGAAAATGAACCGTGTTTGGACAGTGCAGTCCGCAGGGTGTTCGGTAGGCATGCTCCGCCAAGTTTATGACAACCAACCTGGTACAGTACGAGGAGGAATAGGCCACATTCAACAGGGAAAGATAAGAGAGTACAAGAAAGGAGGCAACGATGTATTGGTATGGCAACTCGGGGAACAGGGTAAATTTGCCGGATGGCATTGCTCATGGTGCTTCGATATAAATGGCATCAAAACGAAGTTGTTATCCGCCTTGAGTGGGGATGGAGAGCGTTTTGGTGATGATCCGAAAAAGCAGAAATTGGACTTCCTTCGTACCTTAGTGAGAGAGGGACGCTGGTTTGATGGCGATTATCTGGAGCCAAAAGGCATAAAAATGGCCTCTCCCGCTACCGACAAGTTTTTCGCCCCTAATTTTATATTATCAAATAAGAAACGATTTAAGCATCTTATCACAAACTATCTTTTGGATGAAAACAAAAAAGATGACAAATAGGCAACTGCATGAACTGAGCATATAAACAAAAATTATTTAATAATTTGGAGCAATTTAAACAAAAATATGAGTATGTATATGATAATTTTTACTTGTAATTGGGTCTTCTCAACATTGCCGAATGTACTAGTATAGTATTTTTCATGTAGATTCTTCCAGTGATCAATGCGTTCTTTAAAGATACACACACTGGACAAAAGAAGTGTCACCCCTACTGAGCCAATACTATGGGGGAGATAAATGACTGTGGAATGATCCCGCACGAAAATGCAGTAGTATCGAAGTAGCAAAGAAGCATTAACGCGGTAGTGGTGTGGAGCATATTTGCAGTAGAAATGCAGTATAGCCTACTGCAATTCTACTTCAAAAATTACATAGGGTTGTACAGAGGAGGAGCATTAATGCAGTAGATTAGCAGCATGATAGAAACATGTTTCAAATATGCTAATTAGCTCCCCTATCGAAGCAGATTTTAAGCATGTTTGCAGTATGATTGCAGTAGTCTACTGCGCTGGAGTATCTACTTCGTTTTCGTGCGGGATATGCTCCTGGTATCATTTTATTAACATCAAATTTCACAAAAAATCACAAAATGAGAACAAAATATACATTCTACCAAAATATGCAGTTTCAAGTCCAAAATTAGTACTTAGTGGCATAGCCACGTGACCTAATAATAGGTGCCAGTCTACGAGGCAAGGATTCATATAATTGTCTGTTGCGTTCAGGGCTTATGCTGGCCCAAGCATGAAACACTGAATATAACAGAGTTTCTCTGCTGGTTAGACGGGCATTTGTCAAAAGTTTTGACATATCATTCCACACATTTTCTATTATGGTTGCTTCCGGACTCTGGGCAGGCCACATCACCCTGCGAATGCCCTGTTGGTCAAACCAATCATCAACTGCTCTGGGCCTGTGACAAGGAGCATTGTCATCCTGGTGAACAAATGGATAATTCGTGTCACCAAACATGTTAGTAATAGATGGTAGCAAGCCTGACTCCAAAACATCGATATATTTCTGGTGATTCATGTTTTCATCAACCACAATCAATTCGCCCACGTCATGGATGCTGATGCAGCCCCACACCATGATGAATATGCTGCTCCGGGTTCCAAAATTCAGTACATGTGGTTCAAATGCTTTACCAGCAGTTCGCCAGCATCGTACCCGTCTGTCATCAGAGGTCAGACCAAAGCGACACTCATCAGAAAAAAATATATAGGACCAATTGTCATGGGCTGTCCAGTTCCAGATCCTGTTGACCCTAGTTCACTCTACGTTGCCTCTTTTGTAACGATATAAGAGGTTTCAGTCTTGCTACCCTGCTGTACACTCTATGAGCATGTAACCGACGCCTAGAAATTTTCACAGACACATTCTTATTTGTGAAATTTTTCCACTGTGTTGTCAACTGACAAGCAGTGTCGAACTTTGACAACCTGGACATCAAAATCAGTCGTCGGTCTTCACGGCCAGTAGTTTTTCTTGGACGACCCATCAGAGGCAATTTGTCTCTTGATCCAGTGTTTTTATACCGAGACCAGACCCTCTGGACGGTTCTGACTAAACAATTCAATTGTATCGATATACTGACATTGCTTATATTCCGCCTCTTCAGGTTAATAACTTGCACCTATAACCGTTAGATAATTGCCTGTATCTTGCCATATTGGAGGAAGACAGGAATAACATTTGCTGTACATTTACAAGACCAACAATACACTCCCATGGTACAGCGGTTTTATACTCATTAGTCACATTATAAGTAGACCAGGCATTATAATTACCCAAAATCTGCCTACTTTTATTACTCTGAGTTAGGGGGTGACACTTCTTTTGTCCAGTGTGTGTATATTTGAAGAGAGGTTTTTTAAAAAAGGAAATCAGAGAGCATCTGCCAAAATATCTTTATCAGCATGGGTGACAAATCTCTAAGGCATCCGTCTATTTGAAGCTATATTATGGTATTAGGTGGGGCTTATAGTGGAACTAATTTTACATAAGTAGGCGTATACTGTAGGTACTCGCTTTGTATGCATCTTTAGATAATGATAGTAACAATATTCATAATATCTTTATATAGCACAAATATGTTTTATGGTGAAATTTAAAAAAGGGGGTCCCATTGGGTATTTTCGTTACCCTTGAAATCCACTTTTTATTTTCTGAGATTGGGGAAACATTCATATCTATTACAGGCCTACCCAACTACCAGACTCGGCACCTAAGGATCCTGAATTAACCGGTATTTCGGACCACGCTACCCGTTTTCAAGGTGTGTGTAAGATCGCATTTCGGAGTATCATACCCCAGAACAAATTTTGTAGCACGGCTGCGGGCTCATCCACGCTCGGCTGAACAACCTGAAACTGTACTCTTACTTTAGAGTACTATATTTTATTGTCTCTATGGGGGTATATGGGGACTTTACGACATTCGGTTTGAATGTTTTAACCACTTTTGATAGGGCTTTTTTGCATTGTATTAGATTAATGTGGTAGTCTAAGGTTCATCTAGGTGGCTTTCAAATTTATGCGCCTGGTTTTAAAATCATATAGCGATTTTACGACAATCTTTTACTATCCAATCAAAGTGACAGCCGAGCATGCCAGGGCTCATCCTGTCGGTGTTCTGGCTGATACTCCGAAATGCGATCTGACACACACCTTGAAAACGGGTAGTGTGGTCCGATATACCGGTTAATTCAGGATCCTTAGGTGCCGAGTCTGGTAGTTGGGTAGGCCTGTATTAGCAATATCGGCGAAGCTCTCCCTTCCCGTGACTTGTGAATGCAGCTTTTTAATTTTTCATCCTTCGTCGAAGCGTTGTCATGCATTATATATAAAAAAATGGAGTCATTATACCCGGTGATTTATGATTTTCAGGATTTTCGACTCGCATTATTAGTGACATATGACTAGAGTTTTATTTACTGAGATATGACTGGCGTTTTATTTATTGTAAATTGTGAATTGATGATTTTATTTCTCGTGGACTGTGGTCACTACCAGCGGGATCCTCTAAACAGGATCTATATACATGTTAATAATATTACATTGTACGTTTATAAGTATAGTAGTACAGGCAGTGGTGGATTTAGGAGGCTGTCATGGGGGTCCTGCCTCCCTTCGATTTCTGAAAAAAAAATCACAACAAAGGTCCCCTCTTCAAACTTAAATTTCGACTAGCTGAATCATGGTTCTAAACCGTATCAAACGGCACCATTCGCCCTCTTAAGGTAGATCGGTCGTTACGTAATTTGACGATTTGCGCAATTTCAGCGCATCGTCAATCGTCTCTAACGACACTTCAGTCTGTTTTATCAATTTGAGGAAATAAAACAATTATCTATAAAATAAACACACATTATCAACTTGTATGTAACTCTGTATGATCGATACAGATTTTCAACAACGTTTGTCGACTATGATTCGATCCATACGACAACTGTAGCACGTTCATAGACTTCCCCTTCAAGAAATCGTCGGAATTGCTCCTTTTCCAATTTGAATTGGCACTAGAAAATGTATGACAGCTAAAGCTCACAAATTATGCACATAGGTGCTATATCATGTAAAGAATAAGTGTTGTAAATTCCAATCAAAGCGGCTGCGTACATTTTGAGGTAGAATGCCCTGAATGTGCTGCATACCGTAGCTTAGATTTCGACGAAAACCGGAAGTGCGTCGTAACGCCACTCATTTGGACGTAGAGAAATTTGGACTGAGAAATATTTCGTAGCTTATACAAATGTTCAGAAAATGGCCATACAGCTTGAAGAAAATTCACTAATCAAAATTGAAACTGTGTTATATTATACAGAAAAATTGTGCATTTCTGACCTTGACTTGTCAGTGTAAACAAAGTGTACTGAACGCACCGCAAGCGAGCACGTGAATGCCGCATTTGATACTTTGTATCAGACGCTTCATTTTACTTGACAACACAGTGTTTACGATGTCACGTTCATGTTATATTCATTAATAAATAACAACGACAATAAACTATTTTCATATGCATGAGTATTTCCCTTATTACTCTCTTCAATAATTTTGTTGTAAAGTTAATGGCTTACACCTCATCAGTATGACAAATCTGAAAATAGCTGAGTGTACTCACTTCAACTGTTAAACACAATGAAAGTTTTAAATGTACTTAGATGTCTCTCCACACACACACACACAAAAAAAAGAAATCATAAAAAATAACGATTTAGTGAAAAAAAACACCCATTTTCCCACTGATTTGAATGGGGACTTCCGACTAGTGCGTCACGCAGGGTGTAACGCACTTCAACTTGGCGTAGTTCTCTTATTTGGTCGGTGACCCCCAACTTTTTTGGAAAAATTAAAATCTACTTGGATGCCTCTTTACACAAAATGTTTTTTAAAAAAAATTCAAACGTCAGAAAGTCATAAAAATAATGCTTTAGTGAAAAAACACCCATTTTCCCATTGATTTGAATGGGGATTAGTGCGTCACGCAGGGTGTAATGCACTTCAACTTGCCGTAGTTCTCTTATTTGGTCGGTGACCCCCAATTTCTTTTGCAAAATTTAAATGTACTTGGATGCCTCTTTACATAAAAAAATTTTTAAAAAAATTCGAACGTTAGAAAATCATAAAAAATAATGCTTTAGTGAAAAAATACCCATTTTCCCATTGATTTGAATGGGGACTAGTGCGATATGCAGGGTGTAACATATTTGGGCGTAGTTCTCTTATTTGGTCGGTGACCCCCAATTTTTTTTGCAAATTTTTAATGTACTTGGGTGTCTCTTCAAACAAAAAATTTTTTTTAAAAATTCGAACGTTGGAACATGTAACGACCGATCTACCTTAAATACCAATTTTTCGGGGCCCTTCAGCGGGCCTCGAACCCCACGCCAAGGAAGGGGGGAGGGAGGGTCGTCTTCGTATCCGCGGACCCCTCTACAAATAATCCTGGATCCGCCCCTGCACACGTATGCCATGCAAAGACAAGTAACCAAATAATACATTACGACAGTGAAGTGGTTCAATAGCTACATATTAAGCCAAGTTTATATGCGCTACAGGTACAAACACGGCTATTGTTGGTGATGGATATTTCCTTTCTTTTGTTTTTTTTTGTTTTTTAATAAAGTTCGCTTCTTATTTTTCGAACACTGCTCAGTATGTCTTTACTTATGACTATAGAGCGTCCTTGTGTCTTCTCCCAGGGCCAAGGGCTGATTTTTCACTAGGTGTTCACAGATATGTCTCTGGATAATTTTCAACATTTTTCTTTACTTCTGTAACGGACATTAATATGTAATCCCTCAGCTGTCATCTAAAGAGTAATGTTCTTGTGTGACCTGGTGTAACCCAGTTTACGTACAACGGCATGTCGAGACTTAAGTACGTAGGCTTGAAGGCAAGGGGGTGGGGTCGTGAAGGAAGGGGGGTGGGTGGGTGGGTAAAAAGAATCGATTGGCCGGCAAATGGTCCGCTCTATATCAAAATTTGTCGTACGTTCATGCACGAGTTAAGTCCTGTGCTGAAATGGTAAAAAAAGGTTCACTTTTATCTGGCAAAATCCCCCATCCCTTGAAATTGCTGGCTACTGCACCGCTACGGCTACCTGAAGATATACTAGGACAAATAAGCTTGGAGTTGATAACTGATAGACCAGATTACCACGAACACACGTTAGTAAAATAGGTCTGTCTGCTGCGTTCTATTGAAATACAAAAAAAGGACTTGTTGTTGAAAAGGTGTTCTTTTAAAAGAGTAACAACTCTTCATTTTGGAGGGAAACATGCCATATAATACGAAGAATTTTCCTGAGGTAAACGACAACATCCCCATACTTAGCAAAGGTTAATTAATCCATCCTGACATTGAAAGTTTGTCCATTTTTTAAAATTGTATTGTTATTTTTGAGTCAGGATCTTCAGTAACATTATACAATGCTATATCAAGTCAAAATTAAAAGTTTTAGATCATCTTGTTATTGTATCACAATAATGAAAATAAGTCTAGCTTTTTTTGTCCACTAGAAAGGTTACGTAGGGCCTAGTTGATTCACAACAAGCGCTGATACATGTACTAAAATGGGACACATTCTTTATTATTGTCTGACTGCAAAGAAAAAAAAACAACAAACATACAAAATAACATTTTTTCTCCTGCTATTATTATCTACCACCTTATATTCAAACTGGTTGAGTAAGTTGAATTAACTTCGGCTCACAAAAAAAAAAAAAAAAAAAAAAAAAAAAAATGCACTTGTTGTTGAAAAGGTGTTCTTTTAAAAAAGTAACAACTCTTCATTTTAGAGGGAAATTTGCTATATAATACGAAGAATATTCCTAATAATAATAATAATGTAATAATGAATACATAAAAAAAATAATAATTTAAAATAAATAATAAAAAAAGACAGATCTATATATACAACCGTAAATAAATACGTTAACTCCTCTATTTCTTGTCCTTTTGCTTAAAGGTTTAGAGTAATTGTCTCTTTGTACAGAAATTATACTGATTTAACATGTGATTTAATTTTTTTATGATATAGTGGTACTTTGTTTTAACATAAAAATAAATAATAATATATTTAATAATATATCAAAAAATAACATCTTAAAAAAGTCTGAGCCTTTTTTCTCCAGTCTATGCCTGTATACTTTTTAACACTGAGGCTTCAACATACTGAACCAATAAACACTAATATTATAGCTCAGTAAAAATTCCACAAAAACTAATTGTGCAGTGAATTTTAAAAAAGTATTTAGAACATATTAAAAAAGTCAGAGCAGTGAATTTTCGGTTGGCACGAAATGTGAAGTTCTACTCCTCCAGGAGTAGATATTATAAATAATCAAATATATTAAGAAAATCAGAACTTCTTTACTTTCTCTTTGACAACTCAAATAATATCAGCTTTAGTGAAAACAATGCTAACATGGATTTACAACTTCTATATTTCTGCATACATACTAATCATTTAGCTGTCAATTCAGCATTTTGAAAAATTCAAAACTTCGATTCAGGACACAATCAAATTTGCCAGTTTTACAAATTAAAGGAAGTTTTGATCTGTATTATACATGGCTTGCTACATGCTGGGTGTAGCATATGAACTCCAAACAAACAGGCAATAAGTCTGAACCCATGAATAAAACACTACTTTTAATATCTACTGGTATCATTTTCAAGCCCTGACTTTCCTATAATTATCTTTGGTTGCAAGTCCAGTATATACTGTATCACTTCACATCTACCAGCATCTGCATCTGAAATATTAAAAAAATTATATCATGAATAGAGAAAAATACTGGTACGTGACCCCATTTCAAGCAAAATAATCAATATAGGTAAACTTGAAACTTGACCACAATTCCATCAAAATAAAAGAACAAAACATAACATCCTATTCCAAAAGCCCAATATCTACTGTAGGTCGTAATACAGTAATTACTTGATCTTTTCAATGGGGGGGGGGGGGGGGGGGGGGGGGGTGAATTTTACAGAATATGCTGTTACAGTAGTTTTTAAGTCAAATTTTTTTTAAAATTCCTATTGAGTGACAGCAACAAAATTAAAAAGCAGGCTACTTTGTAACTGCAGTAAAAGCACCACAAATACTAAATAAAATAAAATAAAAAAATATATATAATTTTTGTGATTATGAAATTAAGTGTCTTCAAGTTTTATAATTTTTGCCCATCAAGTAACTACCATAAATCTGGATCAGATCTTAAGCTTATCTTGTAGTCCCTTAATGCCAGCACAAACCCTGAATACATACCTTGTCGATCTGCCCTTTTAAACTCCTTAATGTCTCCTCCGTCAGGGCCAGCTTATTTTTCTCGTCAAACTGCTCTTTATCCAGCTCTTCCACCCTCTGCTGGTACTCCCTCTTATGCATAGACAATGCCTGAAGCTTCTCCTTCAGCATTTCCAGCTCTTTTCTGATTCTGCAAGAAACAAAGAAATACAAATCAATAAAATAAAACAAACAAATGATAATAATAAAATACAAACAAACATGGATTGTGTGGTGAGTCATCATGACATTGTCTTCTGTATAGTAAACAACATATTTTATTTTAGAAACATCATACTTTTATGCTATACTTCTATCTGCCTGTTGTCTACATATCAATTTTGTCTCTCTGCTAATGTACCTATATGAAAATGATGGAATTCAGGTACTTTTACGCTATACATCTATACATCTATCTGCCTGTTGTCTACATATCAATTTTGTCTCTCTGCTAATGTACATATATGAAAATGATGGAATTCAGATACTTTATGCTATACATCTATCTGCCTGTTGTCTACATATCAATTTTGTCTCTCTGTTAATGTACCTATTTGAATATGATGGAATTCAGATACTTTATGCTATACATCTATCTGCATGTGGTCTACATATCAATTTTGTCTCTCTGCTAATGCACCTATATGAAATTGACAGAATTCAGGTACAGTCAATGTACAATACAGATCAATTAATATTAAATATCACAGAGGCTACTTCATCATTCAATTATTCACTTAGTTCTTCTGTCAGTTTGTCCATCATCCATGTACCATAAGCACGGTAATTACTACATTATTTCAAAGGGTCAAAATTGCTGTATTTCCTTAAAGGGATAATAATTCGTTGTTTCTGCCAAAAAAATGAATTTTCCTGGAGTAAACAACAATTTTCCCATACTTACCAATGGTTAATGAATCCATTTCTACATTCAAAGTTAGCCATCAATGGAGGTCACATGGTCTTAAGACAAGCTCAGATATCAGAATAATAGCTATAACTGCCATTTTTGTGATATTTCTATGAGTTATTCACAATGTTTTTATTGTGAAATATAGATCTCATACGAAGAGTTACTATCCTTTTAAGTCAAAATTTCTTCAAGTTTCAACACTCCTAGCTAGGGAGTGGAGGCAACAAAATTGAAGCAGGCCATTCTATATATGTAGTTCTATTCTTTTCAGTAAAAGCACCACAAATGCTTCACAGAAATATATTTTTAATGATTTGGGAAATATGTATGTTAAAAAATTGATAACTTTCCTCGCTGAAAAAAATTGGGCCATATCATATTTCCAATTCACTCCTTCATGAGACAGGAGCTTACAAGTACATGTACAGTTACCTTTGTTCCTCCTGGGTAATTTTATCTATCTGTGACTGTTGCTTCTCTTTCTTTTTCTTTAACTGCGTCAAGTTTGTCGCTATATCCTGTGTGGTGGCTTCCAGAACCTCCTGGCGCACTAGCAGGGATTTGAGTTCAGCATCGTAGTTGACACGATTTTTCTTATCGGAATACACAGCACATTCTTTCTCACTTTGGTACGTGTATTGACTGGGCCTGTAGTCACTGACATCCCCAACACCACTGTTATCCGTTGGTTCTTTGAAATAGAAGTCTGTTATGACCTTCTGGAGTGCAATATTGCAAGTTTTGGATGTGATAGCTGTGCCGCAGAAAGTGCAGAATTTCTGGGGCTCTGCACACGTTTTACACACGGTGTGTCCACATGGGATGAACAGCATCGGAGAATGGGAAGCCTGGACCTGTGGAAGAGGGAAAAGAAATAGGGTAACTACTAGCACATACAGTAGGGTAAGTACATACCCTCTACCAGGGTCACAGATTATAATCTCTGACAGTGCAGAAAAGTGCCATCATTCAGGGGCGGATCCAGAGCTATTTTCTGACAGTCTTCTAAATTATCTTGTTGATCCTGTATTTTTGACCGTGTTCGTGAGGGACAAAATTAGATACCCGTCAATGTAAACTTGAAAATCTGACCGTCTTCCGGAAGACCCTGAAGATGGCCTCAATCCGCCCCTGTCATTTATCTACAGACATATCTGTGAATTTCTAGTGAAAAATCAATACTGTATGTGACTCTGGTAGAGGGTAATAGGTACTAGGTTCTGGCTGAAGTTTATAACCAACAATTGATTTTGAAAGAAGAACGCTTGTATTATTGACCCCTACACACCTAAAAAAATAATAATATAAAAAGTAATGAAATAAAATAGAATATATAAAAATAGATAACTAAAAAACTGAATAAATATATTAGAAATACATGAAAAAGACAGTTTGCCAAATGTGTTGTGCAATTTTCTGAAAATTTATTAAAATAAAAATTATTAATAAATTTTGACCTTGGAAAACATTTTTTTCGACTTAGTGAGGTCTTTGAAATTTGAACTGCTGCTCGCAACACACTCACACACACTGTCACACATACACTGAAGAAAAATTGTAAGACAGTTTGTGCCATAGACTTTTCAGCTTACTGGCCATTAGAACCACCATCTTCCTAAAATTTACTGGTCAAAATGAAAATTTCAGTAAGACTCAAAATCATTCCCTAATGCATTAATAGTAGTAATGACATGACCTTAATTTGGCATACACTTTTTTTTTGGCATTACAGAAAAAAAAATTAAATAATTCCAAAAGCCTTTTTGAAAACTTATAGTAAAATCCAATGGCATTGTTGGACTACTAAATTCACCCATTCTAAAAAATTTTTGGGTCCAAATAAAATTTTACTTGGCTAACCAGTGCCTGACGCTGCAGACAGATATGATTCATTGATATCTGTAATTTCTATTTTTGCAATCAGCAGTGTTTTTTTTTCTTCCACATTTGGGTCTGATTCATGAAATCGTAACTTTGTGATGCAATAAAATGAACTCCTGTCATGATGAACTTCAGTAAAAAATAAATGTCACAATATTACTAAGTAGCTTACCATTGGCTTTTTGCAGATCACACATTTGTGGCCTTCTAATCTGTTATCAGAACATCCTGAAGTATCCTTTTTGACTTTGTTTATTATTTGACCATCTTGGATATTCTTTCCAATTTTTGCTTTTTCTTTCCTGGCAGAATTTATTTTTTCCGAGGTGCTTGTTCTCAAATCTTCCTTGACACGCTTTATAATTTGGTCCGCTAAGGTATCAAATTCCTCAGGTGAAAGTTGTTTTCTCTGTGTTGCACCACCTGATTCATCCCATTTCAGCGTTTTTGATGACAAGTCCTCTTTTTCATATTGATACCCCTCATCTGATTGGCCAACAGAATCCTCATCATGAGAGCTAAATTCTGATTGGCCAGTTGAGAGAACAACACCATACCTACTTAGTGACACATCGTCAGACTCTGTGCGGTATGAGGCTGCTGAATGCGATATTGTCCGTACGTTTATTTTTTTCTGAGAATCCTCAGTCCTTGCTGACTCTAAAACCAAATCTGAATTTGGAGTTTCATTTGCTTCTTTCCTAGCATTCCGCCAATGCTGAAACCTGTTCTTTGTGTCACTGGTCAGCGGTGCTCTCTGACGGTGGGTGTTTTTAGCTGCTGGAATAGCTGGCTGTTGCTTCCTGTGTTGTTCATCCCTGTCTTCCACTTTTCTTCTGTGAGATAGTTGTGTTGGTCTGGCATTACTTGGTGGAGACTTGGCAGCCGGTTGACCTGGTATAAGAGTGATATTAGTCTCTTATCTATATTAAGGTATCTCATAGACTGGGTTCCCACAGATTTAGATCAATTCATCTGGATCAACCTAACCACCTGGGGGTTCACACTTAACTGCTGTCAGCTTCTGGGAGTTGAGCGCTCACAAAAGTTAACTACACCCTTACAGCTTTTAGTAGGCGGGACAGACATTTAAGCCGGTTAGCTGACAGCAATCTAGTGAGACTCCCCAGGGGGATAGATCGATCTCAATATCTGTGGGAATGGTCTCATAGACAATTATTCTAAAGAGGGCCATATATATTCACTTGCATGTAACATGTTTTACATTCTTTAAATAAAGTTTATAATAATAATAAAGAGAGCTGTGAAAACTCTGACGTACAGAGAAATTTAAATCACTCGCATACAAATTGAGAGAGAGAGAGAGAGAGAGAGAGAGAGAGAGAGAGAGAGAGAGAGAGAGAGACAGAAAGAGAGAGAGCAATGGAAGTCCATGTTACAACTATAATATAAGAAGAATTGTTTTAAGAGCTTGGTTTGAAATAAAAAAACTATATCCACATGTGTACCATATTTGATTAAATGTGACAAAAATAAATGATTTTTCTTTAGCCACATTCCGTTCTCTCTCTTAACACATATGTAACCTTTTTTTTTTCTCTCTTCACTCTTCTCTATAGTATACCCAGGCCCATAGCCAAGGGGGGTTCGGGGATTCGAAAGAACCACCCTTTTTGCTGGGAAAAGGTCCACTCTGGGTAAAATTTGATCTATGTACTTGAGGATTTTATGGTAAAAGGTCCACTTTTTTAGAAAACGAACACCCCCTCTGAAATAGCTGGCTACAGGCCTGATACCTCTCACAAATTGCTTACTAGATGCTATGGCTTGCTTTTTCCCACTCTTTTCTTTTCCATGACTGTGACTTTGATAATCTACACTAGAGGCCGAGGAACTGGCACTGGCTAAATGATCCTCTCGCTGCTTCATCCAGTTTTGTTGGCGTAGTCTTATTTCCCTCACCTAAATTATAAACAACGGAAAAAAATAAAATACGAGATTGGCATTTCCTATCTTTATAAAAAACAAAAGTGAAGAGTGCACTCTGTGCTGTCACCAACCATTAGCTACATGTATGAAGCTCTAAACTATAACTGTGCAATTTTCAAAATGCCACTTTTCCTGGGAATTTATTGACCCGTTTTAGTTTTCAATGTATGTAAAAGTGTGTTGATCACATGTGTCTAATTGCTTGTACTAGTATATACAAACATTCTTGTATATTTGGGTTGGAAACAAAACGTTATCAAGATTTTCATCAAAATAACCTGTCATTCATTTAGCCTTCACTCCTTCCTCCCTCCCCAACACCACGCATCCTCACAAAGATACATTTTAATTAATTTTAATTAAAATCAACATTGATGTTGAACAGTGGAAGGTGTTCCTTTTTTGAATAAAAAGCGATTCTATTTTGGAAGAGGGGTAGATGGGCATTTTATACACCTCCATTACAAGTACATTGTACATGTGTACTGTATGTCTAACCAAGGAGTTGTATATAGTCTTCAACTCAGTGCTTACTTTTTCGTGTATTTCTTGTTTCGTCTTCTCTTTACTAAATTTTCCTTTGTGAGCCATGGATCTGACAAGCCAGTAACTTCGTTATTGAATTTTTATCTGAAAGGCATCCAACTGACAATGTGAACTAGAAAATGGTTAAATCTTTTCTTCTATAGATAGAAATAGTCGAGCACCACCATTTTCAAGCTTTTCTGTTGCTATCAATATCAACGATAGATGTCGCCGTAAATGAAAACCTATTCTTTCTTTGCAATCCTCTTTTAAATTTCTTCATCAATTATATGTGGAAAAAAAGTTATCACAGACTATCAGATATCCGAAATGTGAATGTGAATGAGAGAAACCAGAAACGACCAACTCTCGTTAAGTTTTGAAAGTGCAAGTGTGTCCTCACCGTTGACCTCAAGCTTAGGGGGTCGGCAAGGTTACGACCGAAAGGCTGTCCTCATCGTCGCTGCTTAGATCTAAACCTGCACCAAAATTTTCAAAATCCCTGCCAAAATGTTAATCAATACCAGTATATCTTCAAATAAGTGCAATTTGCTTGGTAGTAAGTTTAACATCTGAAAGCAAGTTTTATATAGAAACCGTAATTAGGTCAACACGCCGCGACCACGTGGTTCTTGTTGATATTCGACGACTTCTGGGCCATTTCATCATTCTTTTTCTGATTGCATCATCGTTCAAGATATTTAATAGGCTATCAAGAATTTGTATCCGGCTTCGAATAACAGAGTTCTTCACAGGCAGACCTGAATCTGACAGAGACGCCCTGCAAATACTTGTAAGTGCAAATTATTTTGTAAGAAGAGAGACTCGGTCTGTACACGTACATGTACTACTGGCTGTATATGTTTCTAATATATGTAAAATTCAGATTACACCATTTCGTTGTTTACTGTTCATTTGTGCAGGCGATGAGCCCCGACGTGAATGTTAAACACAGTTACATACACAGTACATATGACACGTTAATTTATCATATTTATGCATATGCATCTGTACAAATGTAACGGAGAATGACCGGCAGGCCAACTGTTACTAGTACACGAGGTGTACGTACCAGTCTTGATGTTCAGATACAGTCATGCTTATTGGGTTTATATTTATTAAACGTGCTATTGAAAATCATTTATGGCACATTTACAAGTATATGCATGGATTATACGAGGCTATTATATAGGTCATTAATAGAAAATCAGTGAATTGATTAATTCTGTAGATCTAGTCGGCCCGATCTAGTCACTATCCTAGCTGGATCTAATAACAAAATAATATAAACCTATATAAACCTGGCAGAAATTATGATAATTACCCGGATCTTTTCAATGGGGGGAAATTGTGAATTTTACAGATACTTTCATTTTTTAAGTCTTAAATTGCTTAAAATTAGAATATTCCTTTTAAGTGGTAGAACGTACAAAAAGCAGGCTACTAAAGGAAAAGCACCACTTTAATGCTATATAGAAATATATTTTTGTGTTTATAAAATTTTTTATCTGAAAGTTTGATTAATTTTTCCCTTTGAAGTACCATAGAACATTGAAAATAAAAGGTGAAGAAATGGGGGGGGGGGGCATATTTTGTAAGTATACCATCTATTTCTTTTTTTTTTAATATAAATATTAATTTATCCATTTCCCTGGCTGTTATTATTTGATTTGACTTTTTAAATTTTTTTTTACAGCTGAAATGTGTGGAATTTGGGCAATTTTTGGCAGCGATGACGATGTGTCAAGGCAGTGCAGCAGCTGCCTGAAAATCGCTCATCGTGGTCCTGATGCTTTCCGCATTGAAAATGTCAACCACTTCAAGAACTGCTGCCTCGCCTTTCATCGTCTGGCCATCGTGGACGACATTTATGGTATGCAGCCAATGAGGGTCCACGCTTTACCTCACTTATGGATGATCTATAATGGAGAGATTTATAACTGCAAACTGGTGAGCTTTTATGTTTCCTGTAATATCTCTGTTGTGTAAGAGCGCATTCACAGAGATTTAGATCGATCCAACTAGATTGACCTACTAACTCCCTGGGGGTTCACACTAAATTGCTGTCAGCGGACCGCACACGGAAGATAATTCCCCCCTTACAGCTTTTAGTAGGCGGGACAGACATTTAAGCCAGCTAAGCTGACAGTAATTAATCTATCCCCACAGGGATAGATCGATCTAAAATCTGTGGGAATGGGGTCTTATATTCTGAGATGGCAGTGTAGCAATTTTTTCTCGCTTAGCTAAATCAATGCTTTTCTGTATCTTTTTCCGCCAAATTGTTAAAATTTTGACTAAAACAAGTCAAAGTAACTATTGCATTTAGTCAGTTTGTTGGTTTTTAAAAGCATTTGGCTAAATTGGCGAGTGTTAGCACTACCCCAAATATGCCAATTATAAGTCTATACTATTTCACTGTTCTTGTATTGTGACTGCATGTCCTTTGTGAGAACAAATGTTAATTTAGCAGTAGTTCCATTACAGTCAAAGATGGTGTCATCCTCCCACTAGTACTGTATTTGCAACATAAATTCCACAATCATTGTGACAAAAAGGTGTCATATTGATGTAATTTGAACATCTGACATATTTGTATGCCTGTAAAGATGACATGAATATTCATACATTCAGCACAACAGATAATTTGGAAGATCATTCCAGGTTGTTTTAATTTGTAAACGATACTAAGTTTACAAATATATGTGTCATATCCACAATTTTGGTTGATCAGTAAATAGTCAGTTTTCAGTATGTTTAGATGTTTTGCTTGATGCTACATTCACACAATGTATGCTCATATATCATATCCGCAGTGTGGTTGGTGAATTTTCTTTAGTGCATGAAAGAGTACATTTTTTTGGCACTAAGCTGAGTCACTATGGAGGTGGTCTCCTTACATGCACTTAAATGAAAGCAATAGTAAAAGATATGTTGAATTAGTACTCATTTGGTGTGTGTGTGTGTATGTGTGTGTGTGAGGGTTGCCCAGAGTTTCTCAGTGGAAAAAGGAAAAGGGATATATGTGAAAAAAATCATACTATCAGTGTATTTTATATTCAACTGAAAATTTAGTGAAGATTAGTTGGTTTTTGGAACTCAAGATGCCAATTGATCCTGCTGGTACCAACTGGTAATTGCACCTAAGATCATAGCCTAATGTCGAAGTGATCTCCTCACACAGTGACTCAGCTTTGTACCAAAAAAAAAAAAAAAAAAAATGTGAGTGTTCACTATGGTAAAACAGACCCATCTTTAGAGCTGATAAAGATCAAAGGGTCAAGTGATGGTCACAAAGGACATTTCATTATGTACCTAAATTATATAATTCTGCTGTCACACAACAAACTATTTTTGCAGAATTGAAGAATTAGACTTGTAATATGTACAAATTACAAACCTTTAAGTATTTACATAATAATTAATAAGGTGTTTAAGGAATTGATGAAGACGACTTTATAGATTTCTCAACCAGTGTCCCTCTCATGCATGAATGCATTAATTCTTGTGCTTAAGTGATAAAATCATATGATTTTTGTTCTAAGTTAAGTTCTAAGTTATCATCTTCTCACAAACCATATAGCCATTGTTTTTTATTTATTTAATCAGTGCCAAGGAGATTGCATGTTATATATCATGAACTTCATGCATCTGTGCACTGCTGATTAAGGCATACTGCTTGAGATGTGGTCAGTGGGTGCATTTTTTTCCAGTGTGTCAGCCATGACATTTGCAAAAGTTTAAATCTCTTAATACCTAATTTTTTAGCTATCTAATATATAATATAATTGTTTTTCATTCAGTGTGCCTTATCTAGCTGGTGGTACATATCTAGGAAGGGATAACAACTTTCTGATTGTGTATACTAGAATAATGATTGATTAAAGCATATTTTTCTGCATGTGCCAAATACTTTTTAACTTACAGGCCATCCGGGCCACCAGGGTCTGATAATCTGTTGGCCTTAACCAAAATTTGCTGCCCGGAGTCCAGTTAAAAAATTACTATACTTAAATAAACACATGGACAACAAACTGGCTTCTTATTACAAATAAGAACAAAAACATAGGATTTTCAAAAGATTGTTAAAAAACTTCTGCATTTAGCCTGACTATTATAAAACAAATTGGAGTACTGGAGTATATACTAGTATGTATATATATTACAACTGAAAAATTCCATTAGCCTGGTCGGTCCAGTAACTGACTGTTTTTCAGAAATTTTACCAGCCTGGTCTGATTTTACTGGCATTGGCAGTTGGGCCAGTGATTAATGTCGCAAACTGATTTTTAATTCCTTTTTTCCCCAAATCTCAGGTCCAGAAACAGTTTGACTTCGACTATGAGACCAACTGCGACGGAGAAGCCATCCTGCATCTGTATAACCACGGTGGCGCAGAATTTGCCGCACAGCACCTGGATGGGGTATTTGCGTTTGTCTTGCTCGACACGTCAGAGAGGAAGGTGTACCTGGGGAGGGACACGTACGGTGTGCGTCCAGCATTCCGTATGGTGGAAGATGGCTTTTTGGCTGTCTGCTCTGAGGCTAAAGGTGAGATGATTATTTCTATAAGTGTATATAACAGCCCATGCATGCATTTAGTATAGAATGTGCGCGCGCACCATTAAATGGTTTAAATCTAGATCCCTGTAAGGACAGTGCGTGTGGAGGCAGGGAGACCAGATTTGTCGGCTCTTCTTTTATGTAGGGTCCACCATATTAATTGATCTGTGGATCAGAAGTTTCTCGAAATCTTCTATTCTGAGGGGGTTCTAACAAAGTGTAATTTAATAAATACTTTATTTGCACTTTTTGATTAAAAATAAAACTAATGTATCATGTAAGGGCTGTATCTGTTAATTGTTGTTGAATATATAATACAAA
The DNA here is from genome assembly GCF_051362555.1 of Lingula anatina. Lineage (NCBI taxonomy): Eukaryota > Metazoa > Brachiopoda > Lingulata > Lingulida > Lingulidae > Lingula > Lingula anatina. The sequence goes on along the minus strand of NC_141771.1, from coordinate 18,367,781 downwards.
TGCCAACAGTTTTATTGTGGGAATAGATATTGATTTATTGTAAAAATCAATAACTGCACCAGTTAAATGTTGCCACATTCAACTTCTGTATTGACATTCTATTAGATCATATGTGGTATCTTTTATATTGTCAGTACTTGCATTTGTATTTCTAGTATATCTCCATCTGTCTCTGTATCCATTTAAACATGCACACAGGCAGGTGCACACACATACACACACACACACACACACACACCTTTCCTCTTACACACCTCTCACCTATTTACCATCCCTCCCTTCCTCCTTCCATCTATACACCCAATCATGTGTCCGCCCATTCTTTCTTCCCTCCCTCTTGCTATCCATTCATCTGTCCTTCCCTTTTCTCCATCTCTCCATCCTCCAGTCCACTTCTACCCCTATGTCTATTTATATGTCCATACAATCATAATTTATGTTCTCACCATTAGTCTTCACCAGTCAACCCCATGGCCCAGCTCTCCACCTATTCCAACACATAATTAAAAAAAAAAACACTCAGAGAACACAGACCTCCATCAAGGGCTTGTAAAAAAAGTATAGACAACTGGCATTGTATGTGTTTATTAACACTTCTGGGACTTAAAACAACAAAATAGCATTGTACACTGATGAGACTTTTCTGACTTTTGTTGAAATTCTGACTTCTTTAGGGTAATTTGAGTAGTTCTTGTGAATGGTGTACCCTGGACCCCCGGCCAATTTTCCTACTATTTCATTGAGGACTGGTCTCATCCCTGCATATAGATCTTTTTATTTATCATAGGAAACTTTTTGTGAAAAATCATGTTAATCAAATTCCAACTATTATTCAGGTCTTTTGGGTTTGGCCCACACAAGTACTGACCATGAAGTGGACATCCAACCCTTCCCCCCTGGCCATGTGGAAACCTATTCCCTGGACAAAAAGGGAAAGGCCAAGTTTCAGGAGATAAAGAGATTCCATAAAATTGGAGACATGCCGAAATATGAAACTCTCGCTCCTGCCCTGGGTAAGTGGAAGGATTTGGGGTTTTATGTGGTATTAACAATGGCAGACTCAGGTTGTTGCGTTGCTATTCTCTCTGAGCATAACTCAAGTCGGGAATCGTGTACCGAACCTTGGAACTTCACGTTTGCGTTAGAGCCCTTAGAAGTAATTTTATACCCGGTGGTATATTAAAGAACCCAGTACAAATTTGGCGAAAGCTCGCACACGATTCCGCTAAACGATTTAGTTATATTCGAGGAGAATTGAACACGTAGCACACACTATCAACGATGGCCGAGGGACGCAATCAAGATATTACAATCCAGCCCGGAATGGAAATGCACCGACTGGTTCAAACGCTAGAGATATTAGTCACGGACATGCAAGGTAAGGCTTCGAAGCCAAATAAAATTCAGTTTGTGATTTTGTAACAAAACAGTGGTGTTGCGTTGCTATTCTCTCTGAGCATAACTCAAGTCGGGAATCGTGTACCGAACCTTGGAACTTCACGTTTGCGTTAGAGCCCTTAGAAGTAATTTTATACCCGGTGGTATATTAAAGAACCCAGTACAAGGTGACATTCACAACAGTGGACTAACTAGTCCGTGGGTCACATTTAGCATCTCACTAAAAAGCTTGCTGCCAAATCCGCTAATAGGCACTGAACAGATTTCCCGTGGGGAAGTTCTCAAGTGGGTCAACCCTCGGATTAGTTAGTCCACTGTTGTGAGTGCGGCCTAACAGATCAGTGGATCAAATATGGATGACCCATTTGAATGCTTGTTGGGTATCTATTTGGTGTCTGTTAGGGGATAATGCGGCAAGCTTTTAAGTGCATTGCCATGTTTGATCTGTTAGTCCACTGTTGTGAATGTAACCTTACCTTATGAAAGAAAGACTTAAGTTATGTTTATAATTTGGCTAAACTTGTGTTATTTATTTTTATTTTTTACTTTCCATGATTTATTTTATACCAATTTGGTCATTTTAGTTGACAGAAGTTGTGATTAAACATGGACAGAAGTGCATGTTTGTGCACTGTATTTGTAATAATCATTCTCATATTTCGAGTCCATCACTAATTTTATTTTAGTATCCTAAATTTTAAAGATTTATCACTTTGTAAAATTTGGGCGGCAATTGGGATATAAATCCAAATGTCTTTTCCCCCCAAACTTTTGAAAAACATATTTTAACATGCATCTAAGCTGCTTTTTTCTTAACTTTTTAATGATATATTTCTAAATCAGATATAAAACTAAGCTGCTTTTCCAAACTTTTGAATAATATATTCCTGATATAAACCCAAAGTGCATTTGTGAATGATGTATTTCTGATACAAAATCTAACCTCCTTTTTTGGAACATCTAAATATATGTATTCTGATATGAATGCTATGAATAGAAGTTTCTTTTTATATACTATTGAAAAACATATTTCAGATAATACTTAAGTATATTATCTGCCCTTTCTTATTTCTTTCGATTCTTTTGTTGTATCAAGTCGGTGTAATTTTGCAGTTGATGACGTCACAACCAACATACGCAACCTTCTGAACGCGGCAGTGAAGAAGAGGCTTATGGCAAACAGACGAATTGGTTGTCTTCTATCCGGTGAGTTTTCTTAATTTTGAGTTTTTTTTAGACCAATGAATATTATATTTGGTAACTGCATATATTTTATACTGAGAGGGAGAGAGGGAGGGAGAGTGAATGTGTGTAAGTGTATGTGTGTGTCGTGTGTGATTCATAGAAAAAAAATTAAGATTGTATTTTGTTTGCTACTGAATGGATAACATAAAGTCCCACTTGCATATGAGTTTAAGAAATCGGGAAAGAAATCCACCCTGGCATAATGGCTATTTTATGACATACTAAACAATTGGGAAATGATGTTATTGTTGAAACTGATGGTGGGGTTTTTAGGACTTGCTTCCTTTCTACATGAAATTCTGTTTTGATTCATTCAAACACCTTGATATTTTCTGTAAAAAAAAGGCTCGGACTAAATCAGTTACTTTTTTAAAATTGCAAAAATATGCTACCCTAGGTTCTAGATTCCGGTATTGCCAGCTCGATCTTGATTTCATATATAACCCATAGTAGCAATACCAGACTCTAGCGAACAGTGGCAACTTGGGGGCGTTCTTCTTCAAAATTCTGCCTGGGGCGCTTCCATATTTGGAAGTCACACGTCACAGCTGTGTCCGCCTGGATCCATATTTGGAAGTCATAAGTCTCGTACGTCACAGGTTTGGCCGCCTGGAGCTGCCTTTCCCGCCCTTGGGCTGAAGTCTCATGCAGGCGAGACAAGAAACATTTAAAGTGCCTGACGCAGAGTTAGATGTTTGAAATGAAAATATCTTGCAGTCGAAGGTCAGTGCCACAATACAAGCAACATTCTGCTGTAAAAACTTATTTTCGTGTAGCCATTGTGCAGCCCTTATAGTGGTATCGGGCATACAGTGTAGCTGTCAAATTTGGCACACGGCAAGCACATGTATTGTGCACTTGTATATCCCAGGACTAAATGTTCTTTGATAAGCAAAAAATACAAAAACATTGGATATATCTTTTCTTTCCGAAGAATATTATTTATTTTTTCACTTTACATCTTAAATACAGCAAATAAAGTTAAATAAAGCAGAATTAAATTTGTTTTACGTTTTATTTTGGTCCGATGACATTCAACTGCATTTTCACTGCAGAGCAGTTCTATTTGATTGATGGAAAACTTTCATGGCCGCTGGTCTTCAGAGTTTGTAAAAGCGACTCCACCACAAGGTATATTTAGCAAGCTAGCTTTTACGTTGCTCTGACGCTCAGGGTAAAATAAGCTAGCATGACACTTCTCATTAACATAAAGATCAGCACATACCAATGGAAAATTTTGAAATTGCCAAATTATACTGAAATTCTCAGTGGTTGAGCTTGCTATTGTGGCCTGGTATTCAGTCTCATCTACCACAATGGACCACACGCACCGCACCCCCCCACACACACTAAGCACTTAGCACACTAAGCTCACTAATTATGCATAGCACAGCACTTATAACTGAAGTAAGTGATATGCCTTTAAAGTTTATATTTTAACTGCTAATATTACACAAGTGCATGTACATCATGCATGTTTAAGAGTATATGTATATATTAAATATATATATTGATATAGTATTGAGGTGGATATAGCAACCTCGTGAAGGCATGAAGCAAACTATTATACCCTGAGGTAGCGTGAGCAATTTTTTTTCTCACTCAAATCACTACTTTTTGGTTGTTTTTTTTCTCCAAATGGTTTAAATTTGACAAATTAAAACAAGTCAAATCAACCCTATTTTGTTTAGCCAGTTTAAGTTGGTTTTAGCATTTAGCTATCCCAGATACCTGATTATCACCAGTTATAATCATTACTGTTATGTCTTCTATCCAGGTGGCCTTGATTCTAGTCTGGTGGCCGCCCTGGTGGTCAAGAATGCCAAGGAGCTGGGCGTACCATACAAAGTGCAGACCTTTGCCACTGGGATGCCTGGGAGCACTGACATCCTTGCAGCAAGAAAGGTACACTATAGCTAATAAGTCCCCGGTCACTTTAATAGCACACGCTGTCTACATCAGACGCGCTAATGCGCACGTCCCCGACAGTGTTAATGATAGGGGGATTACGATGGACAGCGCATGTTGCTCACAGCAGTAGGCACTGCCGCCGAAGTTAAACCGGTAATTAAGTCTTTAACTTGACTAAACATGTTTTGCTTTGTAACTTGCGTCCTTCAGTCTTGCTGTTGCGGAAGCGCCGGCGGGACATATCTCCACCTTGCCGATATTTATCCCGACTCTCGACTTTAAAAGTATTATTGGTTTTGATTTTATCAAAGTCTTATTATATCAGAAAACCTGCATATTTTCATACGTTAAGATAATTATAGAAACTGTAGAAAAAGCTACTCGTACATCAATCAGGGATAAAAAACAACACCTTGCAGCACTATTACCTATTATTCATCACCAGAAGTTACTGTTTCACTTTTTTCTCCCAAATTACAAAGTCTGATGACAACTGAAAGCCTTTAGCCATACCTCAGGGCAGTGGGAGATAGTCTGGATTTGATTAAATGTAATAAAAGTATATTTTGAAGAATTTTCCTAGCCTTCGGCAATTTCCGCAAAGCTTCGCCATGCGCGGCAATACAGAGCTGTCGATATCTTTATGCGTGAACAATAGAATTGGTGGAACAACGGTTAACGTCGTTGAGTCGTCCGCAACCTACCCGACGGGAGTTCGTGTCTCTGGCGGTACTTTTGGAGATTTTGAAATTGTCATTATTATAAATATCTATTAATATATAAAACAGTCGTGGCTAATTGTTTTTGCAACGGAAAGCACAGTAGGAAGGTTTGTTGTTATTGTTAAAGTTATTATTACTGGGGACATAAATTAGTATGCTAATCTCTTATCATGGTATAATGATTGATACGATGGGTATCAAATAGTTTTCCTTTGATATAAACAACAAAAGAGCGGCCTTCCAAATATCTTTGCTGAATGTTTATAACGTAGGTACTATTATGCGCAAAAATATTGATACATGACGCAAACGACATTTTCTAATTTTGGTAATATCAATTTTAATTAAAATTAAATTTAATTGAAATCAAAATTAAAATTTGTCTAAACGTGCATATTACCATTCACCTTATTTAAAGGGTTCGCAACACTACATTCTAATACATTTTGCCAATTTTCATGTTTGCTAGTTTATTTTGATTTGAGAGAAAGTGAGAGAAGACCCTCTACTAGGGCCGCAAATTAATTATGAGTATTTTTCTTCAGTGCAAGAGACTGTGTAATGAAAAATCAATCTGTAACTCTGGTATAGGGTGGCCTTGTGTGTGTAATAATATACAAGTAGGGGCAGGGGTACAGTTTTGTAGTACAAATAGTCATTTTATACATCTTATTGATCTCATCGTCGGGTCATTGTTTACAATAGCGCTTTGTCGCTGTGCGTACCTTTTTGCATTTGAGTTAGACTCAGTCAGTAACAGCTGGTGATTTAGTCTTTTTTGCGTTTCATTGACAATATTTTGGCCACCTAAGTAGGGAAATGTGGCTCTTTGTTTTGAAATGACATTTCCATTGTTCCTTTGAACATGCAAAAGTCAACACACTTACGTCAACATACTTACTTTGTAATACCAACCCAGGGGAAGAAACAAAAGCCTCATAAGGTGTCGTCATTCACACTGTAAAAGGTGTTAATATCATGCTTCTATTGTTTGCCCATGAATCATTATGACTAATTTGTAGGGTTGCCAGATCACTCGCGCTTCATTCAATTCTCCATATCTGCCCTGCAGCCTGGGATGAGTGATACTTGACTGACCTTTGTTTACATCTGGAGATTTTCTTTATAATTCGATCAGTGTGCATAAATTATGATATTTTCCATCAGGAAAAATACGTGATAATGTTACGATTCTTATTTTACGGATACATAATTACAAAAATTAATTCCTGATTTAATACCCCCTATTTCAGCGCCTATTCCTGGCTGCGTTAATTATGGGGGGTTGGAAAGTAATCCGTTAGAACGCAGGAGTGATGATTGCTTCTCTTACCAACGGTGCATCACCGATCAACTAATCTCAGCCACCTGAAGCAGAATCACCAACAAAAGACAAATTGGACTACATCTGCCTTCTTGTTGAGACATCTTATGTAAAAAAGGCGATAACGGCCAAAACATACGTGCTTCGTGGTTTATTAAATGTTCATCGTATTTTTTCGTTCGTTATTCTTATGAGTTAAGCAGCTTCACCTCTGTGACACCCTTTTTATTTATTTAAACCATTGTTAGATAAACCATGGGTTTCACTCCAGATTTCATGATCGAGCAGCTGATCATGAGGAGAGTGTAGCATGCTATAGTAAACTACCCCAAATATATATACAACACCTCCAGGGTTTCACGATCGAGCAAGTGATCATGAGGAGAGAGTGTAGCAGAGAACTTCATTAATGGTCGTCATAATTGGTGGTTGCATTGTAGGCCTAACCTTGTTCATTTTAGTCGACAGACTAAGCTAGAAGAAAGAAAAGATCATTATCGCCTCTCTTTACTTAGGAACAATAAGGATGGCTAGTGGCAGCATTTATAAGTTCTTTTATTTAGAAACTTTCCGATCCTTTGTCTGGGACTGCGTCCGAGAAACGGCGATAACGACAGAGACGTCCTCGAACATTTTGGACTCAGTGCAAATAAAAAAAAATCCGTTAAGAAGTAGCCTTTAAATGTCCTGGCAAATAATTTTGCGATGGCTCAGAGAGTTCTAGAATGAATGACAAGCAACGACATTAGGGTTAATAATAGACTAAAAACTATCAGAGTGTAGGCCTGTCTTACTTCATTTCTAAGGCCATCTTGTGATACGAGTCATGCTACACTACAAAAGAGGGGGTAGCAGTGGATGATTTAATACAGGGATACCATCGATAGTATATCAATAGAAAATCGCAATCCTCAAATGTTTTTTAATTCATTAAATATAAACGGTCTTTTCTCGTACAATGGGTCTGGTATAGTTGTATTGGCCTATCAGTTGGAAACACGTGGTTCGTCTACAATTGCAAATGGCGGAGGTGCCGTGGTAGTTATTGTCGTAAAATTAGCCGGATACGGTGCACGTGAGAAAATCATTCATTAAATTTAGTTTTCGAGCGTCAGCTTAATCTGGTAAAATGCGAGACGAAAAAAATGATAGATAGAGCCTTATGACCCACTGTAGAATGATGCCGAATAATACATCAACGACGTAGTTTATCGGCAGATAAACGTGTTTCCATTCTCGGCTGACTGAGGAAAGGTTTGAGAGAGCATTTAAAGAAGAGGCGGTCGAACCAATAGTGAGTAGGAAGTGTGCTGCAATCAAGACGAACAATACCGATCATAAGTGGACAGCTAATAACCCCTAATTAACCCCGGGTTACGCGCTGCTGTGTTGACTCCTTGCTGGGAAGGGGTAGCGGCCTCCTACTGCTGTGCGTAATCAAACATTGTCTTCTAACATGCGGCTACACGACGGTTGCATTGTATTAATAAAGTAATACCTATTCATAAGGAAGGGGGCGGATGGTAATCTTACGAGAATTAAATCAGTTATCGATCATACGCGTACCAATAGTCCTGTTTTTTTTTAGCTATACGGTATACCCCTTCCCTCATGGCCTGTTCTTTCTCCTGCGTTGTGTCCCTCTCCACACACACACACACACACACACACACACACATGCACAGACACACGCACACACAGACAAACACAGCCTGCTTATCCCCCAAGGTCTGCTCCCCTCCAGCCTGTTCTCCCCCCCCCCCCTGAGCTTGCTTCTCCCCACACAACCGGTTCCCCCCACCCCCACAGAGTCTGTCCCCCCTCAACTGCCTTCCCAGACCACGCACGCACGCATGCATGCGCGCGCGCGCACACACACACACACACACACACACACACACACACACGGCCTGTTCCTCCCCCACCCACAAGAACATACAATGTCATATACTTATATAGTCCCTGTACAATAATAGGAAACCCCCCACACTTTTTTTTAGCTTATACAATACATACAACAATCCTTTTTCTCTTTGCACATAGACACATATTGATGGATGGAATTTGATGAGGATGCCTTCAGCCCAAAACACAATAACTTCCTCATAAAAGTCTTGCCAGCACAAAGTCCTGGGAAACAAGGTTGCAGTGTTTTGCCTTCCCCCCTCCCCCTCTTCCTGTATTTCACCTACCTCTTTATTATAAGCTCATGGCTTCACCAATGATTCATGAATTAACAGCACTATACACAAGGTAATCCAAGGGTTTCAATCTCCATCTTTCTCAGTTAATCAAATATTAAACTTTGATTAAGATTGAGTATGGGGTGTCACCGTGTGTGAAAACAGAATGACTGAGGGAGGAGGGGATGGATGAATGAATGAATGAATAAAATAGTACATTTAAGTCCTCTTTTAATATATATGTTTCTCTTAGACCCCATTCCCAGAGATTGGATCGATCTACTTTAGATCGACCTAACTCCCTGGGGGTTCACGCTGAATAGCTGTCAGCCGAGCGGGCATGAAAGTTATTTACCCCCTTACAGCTTGTAGTAGGCGGGACGGACATTTAAGTCGGATTATCTGACAGTAATCTAGTGAGACTCCCCGCGGTGATAGATCAATCTAAAAACTCTGGGAATACGCCCTTAGTGTAAGGTAAATTGCATGAAAACAGACTGAGAGGAGAGAAATCATCAGGAAATGACTTTTTCCAGGTTGCAGATTTTCTTGGCACAGAACACCATGAAGTGTTCTTCACAGAGGAGGAAGGAATACAGGCACTTGGTGACGTCATCCGTCACCTGGAGAGTTATGACATCACAACAGTCAGGGCCTCTACAGGTATGACATCACACTGCATTGTGACATCACACCTTTGTAATGATATGACATCACAACAGTCAAGGCCTCTACAGGTATGATGTCACACTGCATTGTGACATCACACCTTTGTAATGACCCTTTGGAGTTTTTATGTCTTTAGTACATTAACTATGATTTTTACTAATTTTTCAAAAATTCTGTTTTTAAAGAGTTAGAAATGAATTTGTTCAACATAGACAAACTTGAAAAAGTATCTGCCTAAGAGAACAGATAAGAAACTGGTATGATGAAAAGTAAGATAAAAAATAAGACTTTAGAAATGTTTCAGAAGATAATGTTGATTAGAGTAAAAACAATTTCGTAAATAATATTTGAAAAAGAATAGAAAGATGACAGACTGGTAAATTAAACCCATGGATAAACTTTCCCTGCTTGTAGGAATGTACCTTGTCAGCAAGTACATCTCGGAGAACACGGACTCAGTGGTGATATTCTCTGGTGAAGGAGCCGACGAGCTGTGTCAAGGGTACATCTATTTCCATAACGCCCCCACTGCAGAAGAGGCGGACGTGGAGAGCAGACGACTTCTGGATGACCTTTACCTTTATGATGTGCTAAGGGGTGACAGGACAACAGCTGGATGGGGGTATGGTAGATGTTTTTATTGATATTTTTGTATTACTTTGATTAAAAAAGCTGTTTTTATATTACTGATTGAAAAAGGTTTTTCTGATTGATTGACTTTTATGATTGCTGAAAATAAGAACACTAGCAATCTTTAAGGAAAAGTGCCAAATAATATTTTTTCCTGGAGTTATGATGACTTTCCATACTTTCCAATGGTCCTTTCTGACATTTAGAGTTTTAGATGTTTTTTTAAGCTTTGTTTTTGTACAGTAATGAGATTATAGCAAAGGTATAGCCACCTATGGTGGTCCACGTTGTCTGATGACAAGCACAAATTCCATAATAATTGCAATACATGTGTGTGAATCTTAATCACATTAGTAACTGAAAACCATATTTTTGGATTTTGATTATAAATTTTTTCAGATATTGTCAGACTTTTTGTATAATTTTATAACATATAATCATCTTTATTATTTCACAGACTTGAACTGCGCGTCCCATTCTTAGACCATCAGTTTACCAGCTATTATCTCTCCATCGACCCCAAACTTCGTCAGCCAAAGGACGGAGTTGAGAAGTATCTCTTACGCTCAGCCTTTGACCAGGAAAACCTCATCCCCAATGATATTTTGTGGCGCCCCAAGGAGGCCTTCAGCGATGGAGTGTCGTCTGAGAAACGGTCGTGGCATCACGTTATACAAGAATATGTCGCTTCTAGGGTGGGTTTGTTTTTTGATAATATAAAGGCGAATTAGTAAGTACAGGTAGTATGCAAATAATCGATATAACTTATGGTATGTATTTTTAACTTTTTTTCTTGTTGTTCAGTTATGTGGTAACTTTCTAGCCTTGCTTGGGTATGTGCACTTGATGAAGTTTTAATATTGCCAACAAAAGTCAGATAAGTGGTGCAAGATTTTTCTTGGCACTTCTTTCCTAAATGTCCAATGTGAGCTTCACCCGCGCCTCTTATTTGCGTTTTGCAGATTTTCCTAGATCGTTTTTGTATAAATTTTGATTGTTTAATGTAATTAATAGTCATTGAATTTGAAGATTCTTTAAAACGGATGCACAATACCTGAATGCTTAAATGTTACCAAAAGGATAAACGCAAATGATAAGTATCATTCGACGAGGTCGCTTTATTTTAATACAAAAAAAAGTCTTATCCTTTTTAATTCGTGGTAGTGTTAAGTGCTATATTGCTTCTGTTTGATAATTTAATTAAAACTAATAAAAACTAGAAAATCACTCAGCGAGCGAGCTCAATCTCTGCTAAGTCAAATAATGAACTAATAATTAACAATTATTTAATTAGTTAATCAATCATCACCAAAATCTGTTTCAAAATTGAATATGAATTTTATCATGTTACAGATTAACAACGAGGACATGGAGAACGCCCCCAAGAAGTATCCATTCAACCCTCCGCGTACTAAAGAGGCCTACTACTTCCGGCAGCTGTTTGAGCAGTATTATCCAGGAAAGGCTCCGTGGATTCCTTACTACTGGATGCCCAAGTGGTCCAAGACCGACGACCCCTCAGCAAGGACGCTGAAGCACTACAAGTAAAATCATGAGACGAACAGCCGTACCTGTTGGACGGGACCCTGTTCAGATTATTTGCTGGACTATTTTAATTTTATTGTCTATTATGGAAAGTATTTGAAAATGACACAATTATTAGTGTATGTTAACCATTATTGTTGAACCTATGTTGATGTTGAATTGATGTTACCTTGAGGAAAAAGGTATCAGGACTGCCGCAACGTTGAACACCCAAACCCAATATAGAGGTGCAATTGATGTCACAAGCATGCTCTTTAAAATATTTAGTGCACAGGTTGCAAACTATGTTTGATTATTTTTGGGTCCAACATGAAGATTTTGTATCAAAGTTTCACTCTTCTGGATACACGAATAAAAAATAATTCATCGTCTAACCCCCAAAAAGGAACATACGTTACTGTCACAAATGCAAAACGTCCAACTGTGAAACGTTTATTCACTTTGAAAAATTAAATCATCACTGGTTTTGGTCTTTGATTTATCTCCTACAAGTATAACATTGTAAAAAAATTATAATAATCTTCTTTATTACTTTTGAGCGACTTTAGTTTGCTTGTCACTAAATACTAAAAAAAAAAAAACGGGGGGAAATGCACTCTACCGACAGTAAAATAAGCATTAGATTAATTATTTTCCCCTCGTGATCCAAATATTATATCAGAAATGTCAAACTGTCATCGAAGCACAAGATATTTTTCGTTCAGCGTCAGAAAACTGTTTTCTATTGCACAAAATGAAACTTTTTGACATTTTTTCTGGGGAACATACGTTACCTAGTATTAGCCATGACGCAAAGCTTTTTGAGTTACAGTTTAATATGTATAAAAACATCCTTACGTCATATATAATTTACCATGACCGAATCACTACAAAATATATCGGAACGCGGTATAAAAATTAAAATTATGATAAAAATGACCCGGAACATACGTTTCCGGAACATAACGTTACCATGTAGGGCTCTTTGCGTAAAGACGTGTTAAAATTTAAATATGAATATAAATTGAGACAGTCTTGGATTTTTGTTCTATACACATTTATTTTAAAAAATTGAATACAACTTCGAATTCTTTCAAATTTATTTTTGGACACTTCAGCATGTGAAATGCACCAATATATTGGGTTTGGGTGTGAAATGATGATATGCTATTGAAGAGAACGTCTCACAAATGGATGAAGAATCTCGATGTATAACAGACTGTATGCATAAATATTTTTTTCAAATATTTTTTTCGTCATTTGGTCATTTTAAGGGATTAAATGGTTTATTTGGCTTGCAAAAATGTTTGTTGTCATTATTATTTGATAGCATTTAATTAAACTTTGTTCTACGTGTATTCTCATATAAAGGGTCATGGCAAATCAATTTTGCATCTGATCTACAATTTCAACTACATATTTCAAAGGACGAGCTGCTCAGCGATAAGTGCTCTCAATAGAAAATACCCAAAGTTTATCACTAAATACAGACATTTATGAAAACCAGCCCATCTAAACCTGTGCCAATTCGAGTGCAAAAACCGAAAATACAGATTGGGTTACGTTTCCCGGGTTGTCTTCCAAAAAAGATAGAAAAGAAAATCTCGTTTGCTTCCATAAACTGAAAAAGTAAATTGATGAATACAACATGAGTGAAAAATCTCAGTATTGTGCTTTGTTATTTCTGGATTTAAAATATTCATTTTGATCGTTTTTTTTTCATATGGTCTAAATGTGATGATAATTTGCAAACCACTTTTTCATAATTTTCAGTTTTTACAAACTTTCTCCCGTGATACAAGTACCACAAAATTAAAAACACGTGTTCTTCATCGCTATTCAAAAGTATTTTGTTATCTATTTCATTATTTAAAAAACGAAGTATATACATGTACATGTAAAGGAAATGTTTTAAATCGTGCGGTTGACCCCAAAGCATATTTATTGCCCCGTAATTCTACTTGGAATCTGTCTCAGCTTATTGACAATGGACAATGACTTTCTTAAAACGTACTGATGTGTTCTCGAGTGTCCGCTTTTAACCGAGATTACACATCATTTATTTATATCCAAGACTCGTGTATATCTAGATCCTCCACTAATAACTTTTTTATGTTTTTATGTGGTCGGAGACCTTAACTTAGATTTAATGTTTTTTTATTATTATTTTTCTTACCTTAAAATCACTTAAGTAGAATATCTTTTAACCAGAAGCCCTAATTTTAGGAAAAGCTAAATTGCTTTTTGCAGGGGCTAGTATTTTAAAGCGTTTTTAATGTTTTAACAGGTTAAGAAGTGCATTTTAAGGCAGATGATTTTATCTATGGACACAAAAACAGATGGTGCAGAGACGAAATTGTTGAGCTGCAAAATTCCTAACGCCGTGCAAACCAATAGATAGCTCATCAAAACGGGAAAGATCGTCGATAACTTTTAAAATTACGCTTTAAAGTAAAGAAAAAAACGGCATCTGTTGATTTTTGTCTTCCAAGGGTTGCGTACTTGTTTTCCATTTTTTGCGTGGAAGTCGCGTGGAAATGGAAAGGTCATCTGATACATGTCGTGTAGGTTGAATTTTCTAATTTGTCATTTACGAAAGCAAGGCATTCAACAAAAGTATTAAAAGGCATCCCTTACATAACTCGTGACCGAAATAGTTTCTGTCACAGACTGAAATTATGAATCAATTTTTCCTGTATCTTTAAAGGACAATCTGCTAATCAACGCCCCCCTTTCTGTAATGATCATTAGTAAAATAAGTAATATCACAAAAATATCATTTCCCTATTTAAAGCTCAGTTGTCTGTTTCCTCGTTCTTTGCTGTTACATGGACAGTCGTAGGAGTTTGGGGAAGGGGCGAGGCTTAGACCACATTCCCATAGACACCATCGGTCTATATGGATCGATCCAACTCTGAGTGCAATCAGCTTAACTGAATGACACGCCCCCTCTTGTTTCCAACGTACTCGTTTAATCGCCAGCTTTTCTGTATATTACTTAATGCCAGGAGGAGGTCCACGGCCAACTGATGTCCAACTTCAACTACTGGTACATACTACTTTTTGCTGTTATTAGCTTTCTCATTCCACCCCGGCTGTTTGAATGGCTACCCCCAACACACACGCAAGTTGCCCCTACGCGCCTGTAATGCTGTATGTAGAGCACAGCGGTGGATAAGTTACTTGTTTTGTTTCGTTGTGCTTAATATATAGTTTTTTTCCACCTCGCTGTGGAACTATGAGTACTTTGTTTGCGCGAATCGAGAGCAAAATTTCCCCATTTTCAAAAGTGGTTTTGCGTATACAATATATAGAAAACGGACATCTGTTTGAAAATGTGAACTTTCTTCACGAAGGATTAAACAAAGATTTGTTTTATGTGCACGATTGGGATAAATGCAACGAAAAAGGCCAGATCTACGGTTTCCCGCTCCCCCGATTTTACAAAATTGTCAAAAACATTTCACTCGCAGCCACTTTTCCAATCGCGTTAGTATAAAGAGCAAGAAACATTGCGGCTATAGGACCCTATCTATGTGTTCAGATCCAATGTTTTGGCCAATTTCTTTTCAGAACATTGCATCGTGTTCCGTATCATCAAGTCATTGTATGTCCAACTTTAAGCACATAATTTTTGCTGTTACACCCACCAAGTCGCTAATTATTATAATCAATTTTAGTGCTCCCCCCTCCCCCTCCCCTTGCATGCTCATAAATTTTGTAATTCAGTAGGTTTTTTAAAATCAAAATTCGTGATCGTATCTCAATAAAAGAGGAAACAACAAGTAGCACCAGCGTCAAAGCAAACGCGGAAGAGAGTAGCCAACAGTCTAATGACCCCCGGCACGGTATGTGATCAATATAGGGCCACATACAGTGTCAAAGTCCTGGCTCTTTAGAAAACAACAAAAATTAATCAGAGAATCGTGCGTCATTTTGTAGCGTTTTGTTTATTGGTTTAATACGAAATGTATGCGGATGCACAGCACGAATTATTCAGAAAGCTTAATTATTTATCGGTACATTTAATCCTATGCTTTTACGTATTTTCCATCTGTGAGCCTAGTTACGAAATTATCAAAGTACTGTAGTTATCCAAAATCTAAATCAATTCATGCTTGTGTATTATATCAAATTCATTTAGCCGCCCTTACCTTCGCCCTATTATATACCCTATCATTAATCAACCAAAAGTACTATATATGGAAATATCATCCCACTGAAAAAATATAGTTGACACCTGTTACACAGTCCCAATATAGGTCAAGTACCTGTCAGTGACGTAAGTCCTGTCTTTGCTATTCGTCTAGCAGGTTTATCTATTCTGTCTAGGGACCAGTTAACTTCGTTTGACCGTGCGTCCTGAAAGCTAGGAATACACCTTTCAGAGCTATGTGAATAAAATGGTAATTTTCATATGGGTTGTTTTGCTGAAGTGCGTATGTGCGTTTTATGTACGTCTTTGATAAGTTGCAGCAACACAAACACAAACAATATCGCCTCGTTATTTTATTTAACACCAAGCATTTTCTGTAATGATGTTAAGAACGGTTCTATTACATATACTTTGCATATGATTTGCATATTAAGAAAGTGAAATAATATAACTGATTGACAAACAGGGGGAAAAGAATTGAATATCGACCCCATCCCTAATGACGGTAGGCCTACCGGTAACAAATGGAATGATTTGACCGACGCTTGTGGCACAATACACTAATTGTGACTAATCTGATGTACTTTATGTCTTACAAGAAAAGGAAACTGCCATCTAAGTGTAGTTTGTTACATAATGGACCAAATAGTAACGGGTTTGGTATGTCATTGATATTTCAGCATGAGGAAATATTGGCACCAGCGCTGATATTCATTAATCGCAGCTTAATGGATTTTTAAATTAAAATTACTGACTACCGAAAGATGACCCGATACTTCAATCTATTGTGGTCCTTTAATAGCAACAGGTGTTTAAAAGAAATTAACATTTGACGTATATCTCCCTTCGCACATTCCTTTTCATTACAGAAGCAAACTACCTGTACAACTATTCATTTATTTATTAACTTATTGCCGTTACACGCCTGTAGAACGTATGGCCATCTGGGCGTTTACAACATCATAAAACCACACGATTTCACATAAAAATTCCTGTATCTGTCAAAGCATATAAGATATGCATACATGATATAGATTTTTTTATTACAATGTCAGCTACTGGCAGCGGGCTGTGACGACACGGCGCTGTGAGCAGCTTTTATCCTGCTCAACATCAGTAGTAGGCTAATACTCTTAGCATCATTAATGTTTGATATAATAGAAAATCTTATATTGTACGGAATAAGGTTTTCTATTTGTAGTGTCTCTCTTCTCTCTCTCTCTCTCATTTTGATATTGTAATGGAGAATGTAGAGGGGAAGCACAGTGGGATACGCCTCCCTGCCCCCCCCCCCCCCACACACACAATTCTCACTTCCCCCACACAAATGATATTGTAACTTTCGAAACAAAACAAAATCAAGCAATCCCCCCTCCTCATACATATGTGGAAAAACTGCTCATGTCTTCTAGGTCCTATTTTATATTTGCCAAGTAAAGCTTTTTTTTATTTGTGCCCCCCCCTGCAAACCCCTCACTTCACCAATGTGTGATTATTATTACGATGCGCAGTATACAGGGGCACTTTATTTTATTGTCTTTAAAAACAAACCCCTGCCCACTGAATTTAGACTATCAGCACTTTTAAACTTCCACATTATTTAGTTACTTTCTTATTTGATGTACAAAATCCTTTATAGAGAATTATGATAATTGCCCGTAATGGCGACAATGGTCTCCCCGCCATATTATTATGAATATTGATAGGGTCATCTAATACAGAAAATTACCTTTTATCAATGTGATTATTTGATATGTAACTTAAATTGGACTTAAGCTCGGGATTGGTCTAGATTTGAGCTCAGTTAAGTTTCTTTATTGTTTCTCCCATGAAAGTACGTAATTCAGGTGTGTGTGTGTGTGTGTGTGTTTGTGTGTGCGTGTGCGTGTGCGTGTTGGTTGGGGACGCATGTCCTACTTTTATATTTTGGCCTTTTGCAGACTGAACCTTCAATAGTTGATTGAAAAGAACACTGACCATAAAAAACAAAACCATTCTACCTAATAATTGGAACTGCACCTGAATACCACGAAGCCGGGTCTTCTTACCGTGCAGCTTTCTGTGTAAAACCACGAATGAAAACTGTGTTAACACGATTTTCAAATCCGCTACAAATGTTTAAAATATCATCAAGTTTTTTTATATCATGTCTCCCTGGTCACTATTCCCAGAAAGACTCTCTGATCCGTTTTCTTTTTATGTTCAAAAGACCTGGGGGAGTTCTCGCTTAAATAATATATTTTAAATGTATAAAGTCACATAGTTAAATAACTACTTAACACACACACACGCACACACACACACACACACACACACACACACACACACACAGAGGTAGACAAAAATAAACAAATATACAAACAAAGAAACAAGACTAAGAGATAATTAAGTAAGTACACTATTTAAAACGCACAACCATATGTGCTGATGTCATTTAGCACGCGGAGAGTATTCAAAATGGCCTGTATGGTGGCTATAAAACTGTCGCAGGCACAGACCAAGTATTTTTGAGATTCAGCCAGCGATTTGCATCATAAACGAAATGGCATTCGAGTTAAGAGGGGAGCTAGCGTTGCAGGATGCGACTAGTTGATAAAGTCGTATGCTCACCTGGGTGAAGACGTAGCGATACGACCATGATTTATTTTTGTCTGCTGTGGAAGATTTTGCACATTTTTAATGAGCGAGGACTATGTCCGTTTCGCGGGGAGAGGAGAAGTGATCCACATTTTACATATTTATTATATGGATGGTGCCATGTTCATGGTCTTTATTGGCACCTGTAACTGAATGTATAAAGTAAATGAAGTGTCCACTTGTTTGTTTACTTCTTTGGCAAAAAAAATTGTTAACTACCGGGGACCGCACGCTGTACCGAGAAGAGTAACTAATACACTGCAGAGATGAATAAATCACATCATAAACGCAAAATAAATAAATGAATAAAATAAACATAAACATGAAAATAGGAATAAAAACCTTCAAACTCTTTTATTGTCTTCTTTTTGATGTGGTTTTATTTTGGTTTATTCCATTTTTTTGCATTTTTTATATTTTCTGTGTAACTTTTCATTGATTAAATTAATATATTTAATTTATTTCTGACTTAGGAATTATATCTCATTTACCTCCTTGTTCTGACTTAATATAATTTCATATCATATCAGATCTATCCACTGCTATTATCATCTTTTTATGCAACAGACACTTCCAAGGGTTCACATAACAAACATATTCACCAGGAGACATTCAGTCATATGAGTAATAATCGAGACATATTAAGGAAATGAAATTTACAAATTATAATTGTATCTTCTACCAGGGAAGTGCTATTTTTACACCTGCACATGCGCCTACGCATTGCGGTTAAGTTTTTCCGCCGTCGTCCCCCCATATTTAAGGGAGCACGCTTAACGAGCTATAACACCTAGGCGCTGCTTATCACGCATGCAGGATTTCTGGCACATATATAACTTTCACTAAGGGAAGATAGAATCACTCAAATTGAGCCTGACTTAGGAATTCATGATAACAAGAACATAGCAAACACTCTAAAATCCTTTGATTTATATTGGAGATTCATCACAGCGCAGAGATGGCATCGGTTTTAATGACGTCAGAAGATCTACATTGTCGACTTTGCACGGAATTCTTCAGACAGCCCAAGATTCTCCGGTGTGGACACACATTCTGCTTGCATTGTCTCTCGGTGTGGGTTGACCACCACAAGGCGAAGAGACACGGGTACTTTCACTGCCCCACTTGTGATGAGGAGTTGAAAACACCCGCGGGAGGTCTCGAGACGCTCACCACTAATATTTTGGCACTTAAGGATAAACCTGTGATCGAACCCGAAATCGAAAACGCTGACATCATGGGAGGACACTGCCGCGTCCACGACAAGGCGTTCTCGCTGTATTGTAAAATGTGCGAGGTTCCTCTCTGCGTCTCCTGC
Source organism: Lingula anatina (assembly GCF_051362555.1). Lineage (NCBI taxonomy): Eukaryota > Metazoa > Brachiopoda > Lingulata > Lingulida > Lingulidae > Lingula > Lingula anatina. The sequence continues at coordinate 18,348,064 of NC_141771.1, read as the reverse complement.
AAGATGCCAGCTCATAAGGGGCACCGAGTTGCCCAGTTACGAGAAGTGGCGGTCGATTTCCGCGAGCGGATCTCAAACCAGTTGAAAACTCTAAAAAGCAAAGTCACCGAAGCCGAAGACCTGTGTGACGCCCTCGACAAGTACGACAAAGCCATAGATGACATCAAAAACGAAGTGCAAGCACGCGCCGAAGAACTGAAAACAGCAGTGAACAATTACTGCGAGACGATAACCAAAGAACTCAGCGACTCCGAGATGACGGAAGAGAAAATCATGGCGAGAATGACTCTGGCGTCCCTGAAAGGTCGCTACTTGGAATATTCCAAGCTGATCAAAGAAGACACACAAAACACGGAGGATATAACCATAGTTAACTTGGGGACGCAGCTTCAGCAGACGCTGGACACGCTGGACAATAACTCCCTGGACTTTCCCTGTGACAACCCCCTGACCTTCATCACAGGGGAGGCCATTGATAATATCGATATTCCAGGTAAGAAACTGATTGCCTTTTTTTACTTCTGCAGGGGCGGATTTAGGCCGTCTTCTGGGTCTTCCAGAATACGGTCAGATTTTCAAGTTTACATTAACAGGTATCTAATTTTTCTGTTCGAAGACCGTCAAATTTGGAGGATGGATCAACAAAGATAATTGGGAAGACTGTCAGAAAATAGCTCTGGATCCGACCCTGCTTCTGTGTAAGCATAGCTTTGTATAACTATAGTTCTAAGCAAGGGGAGGGGGGGGGGGTCAAACGCACTGAATTATATAACGTTTAAAATAATGAATGTTTGGCAGATATGATTCTATAAAGTTATTGCTGTTGGTGTTGGGGTTGATGACGGTATTAAAATTGGTAAACAAACTGTCATCTTTGACACAAATCAACAAAAAGGGTTTACCAACCTTCTTAAATGACAAATTTAAATAAATAAATAAATAAATAAATAAATAAATAAATAAATAAATAATTTTTTAAAAAAATGCGTTTTTGTCGAAAGATGCTTCTTTTTCTAAAGGAGAGATCATCAAAAGATGAAACTCTGAATTTGACAAAAATGTAATTTAACTCGACGTCAGAGGTTTCACAATATTAAACCTGTCCTAATAAGAATATGATAAATATACAACTGCATAATTAACTGAGATAACATTCCAAGATTTACATTTAAAAATTAGCATGGACATCTCAGTCAATTTTCTCTATGCGTCACCGTCAGCGGGTGAGATATCGCTCGTACAAGCTGAACAGAGATCCTGTTATCGCGTAATTGCCATTAGTTACGTGAGTATTATCTTAAATGAGACTGCTAAATAAAGCTGATGAAGAGGCCAGACAAGACATGGCCATTAGGTGTTCTTAATGGCGTAGTCTGCTGCATAAACAGTAGTTTAGTTTAGTCCACAAAAAGCAAAATTTAAATAAGAATCTCAATGGGTGAATGGGAAAATATAATCTGTGTATTTAAATATCATGCTAGATTATTTCATTCTTGGACATTCGTTATTATGTCCAAGTTTCATTTAAATAGTGTCTACATCATCATCATCATCGTCATCGTCATTTCAGTACAAACACTTAATGAGATGCAGCCCCAGTATCTTCAGACAGTTACCAGTACGTTTGGGCAGTGTTATGTTTAAGTTGGGAAGCTAGTGATATTGTTAAAGTATTGTTCATGTGAAGAAATACATAGTGCGCATAGACAAGTCACATTAGAATCGTTATTTGCTTTTCATTGTCACCACCAAGTGCTAGAAATAAAGAAGGAATTTTAGAAATTGCATAAATAGGTGAAAAGCATAAGAAGCCACATTGAACTGATATTTTGGTCGTGGATAGAAATTTATAAATAATATTATATTCTTTCACATGTTGTTTACTTAAGTGAGTGCGCGTGCTGAGGTGCACATCTATGCTAAAGTGTGGCTGAAATTTACAAAAAATTCAGATTTCACAATGACAGATGACGTGTACTTCATGTCTAACTTCAAGTCACCCCAGACAACGGGATTCTTAGAGGGAAACATGCATGTAATTAATATCCTGTGACACTTAGTTGGCATTTCATCTGTCACGTCAGTTGCTAAGGAAACTGTTCATGTTAGATTTTTGCGGTTAATCAAGTGATTAGAAAATAAAATACTGTATTGCATCAAATCTCACCTCCTCTTCACCCTCTCTTTCGCTTCCCCTCCCCCCCCTCTCTCTCTCTCTCTCTCTCTCAAACACCAACAAAACAATACACAGCTTTACGTACATTTCATGCACAAAGACCAGTGCCTGCTTTAACACACACACACACACACACACACACACACACACAGAGAGAGAGAGAGAGAAAATATTACTATGGGTTTGGACTTCCATGTAGATACATTAGTTTAAGGTCACTTAATGTACACCCATACAAGCTAGTCAATGGGGTGAACGACTGATCATTATAATACCGAAGGGTTAATCTGAGGACAAACGAAGACTTGTTCTAGCCATCACAGACATTTTCATAAATCACATTAAGCTCGTGTTCTACATCTTAAAATGTTGAGACACATTTTTAACGAAAAGATTACAACGGCGTTAGTATTTTTCGAAGTTACGAAAGAGGGAAACAGAATATTATTTTTGACGTCTCTCATTTAAAGGAAAACAAAACAAGACATGACATGACTGTGGTGACTTGCGGTTGTAGATCAAAGGTCGCTATTATATAAGTGCTGGTAGATATTTATAGGACAAACTATCAGCTGCCGCAGATAAACGTTTAAGATCTGCGGCGAACTTCCTTCAGACTGCCCGTCTTGTCACGCGTTCACGTGTTTGTACCTTTTGAAAATGTCTTGTAACCTTCATTTTGTGCGACTCCGTGACTCGTCCACTTAATTTTGACCTTTGCACTAGACAATCTAAATCTAGTATCAGTGACGCAAAATAACTGCTACGGTATAATTGCATAATGATAGGTGTAATCATAATTGAGCTGTAATTATGGATCAGATTTACATGATTTGTGTGGCGAGTCAACTGAAATGGCAGGCGTCAAAGGGGTGATGTGTCCAAACATAATATAAAACACTATAGAAAATGAAAATTGAAATTCCTCCATTATTTCTTAAAACAACTAGATTAAAGAAATGACCTCTTAGAAATAAATCAAAACAAAGCTGTTCCTATGACTTCTAGGTGACATTTAAAAGAGAAAAATGTCTGGCTAGAGAGCTGAATGGTCTTCACGTCGTTGTTGTGGACTATGGATCCGGTAGTTTGCTTTTGAATCCGGTCAAATTGACGTAAGCTACGCCAGTATAAAGATTCTACACATTGAAAAGCTGACATAAGGCTACAAATGAAGTCATCTTTGCATTCATTCCTTGTCTCGATCATTCTATCATTCATGCGGTAAATCCCTGAGCCGTGTATCTGCAAAACTCTGCCATATTTAAAGATTCACACAGCATAGGGCAATCAACATAAAAAAGCGAGATTTATGCAACAGTAAATTTGTTCATCTTTATAGTACCTGGCACTAATATACTGGGCGGGATGCGTAACAACTGACAAATACGAATGAAAAATGTGTTGACTGCAGAAAACACTAATATCACCGACCCGACCTTCATTTGAAAGTGCACCGATGAAGGGTGGTTAATAATTGCGGCAGGATAATAACCCTTTTTAAATGTAAATGTTTTTCTTACACGCTGTGCTGCAAAGTGTAAACAAGGGCCAAATGTTGTCATCAGAAATGGAATTGTTATGTATAGTATTTACAATAAAAATAAATAAATATAAATAAATAGATAAAAATAATAGAAATGAAAATAAAATTAGTTAGAAATTAAAAAAAAAAAAACATGATAAGTAAAGCATAGGCTTTGTAATTATTGTGTTTGAATTGTCCCCATAATTATTTTGATAAAATGTTTTTTCACGAAGCCAAGATTATAATATCCATATGTTTAACAAGTAACTTGAGAAGGTTGATAGGTTATAAATGTTAATCATATACAAGTCATCTCCGTGTTTTTTTTTTATTTTCCAAATATACTGTATCTTTACCTAAACTTGGTTTGTTACAGACACTTTCAAATGACTTTTAAACTTTTAAGTTTAAAAAAGTTTAATTTCACTTTTATTCACCATCAATTACAAAACGTCTGGGGCAAGTCAGAGTCTAGAAGGAAGCGACGACGAATAAATAAATAAACACACCATTTACTACCATTTGAAAGTGATTGCTACACATCCGGTGGAATACATATGTATATATCCTCAAACCCCAAATGTCGGTCACGGTTTGTAGTGTGAGAAATGCCATTAACATCGCAACCCAAGATAGAATCATTGCACCGCTATATACCCTTCACGCGCTCACAAATTAACATGTTATCTCTCACGACTTGGGTGCGATGACTCGCGCTGAGGCGTTGCTGTCGGCCCACTTGCAACACTGAATGCTTTTAATTAGGGTACAACAGACCGTAAAGCATTTCTTACGCTCGGTTTGGGCTTTAAATTTTGTCGACCCGGCCCATGTTGCGGATTATCTTGATGTTGAGCGACATTTCCGTTTACGTCATTTTTTTCGGAAGCAAAGTTGACTGCGGTTATTCTTTTGGTAAAACTGCTACCGAAAAAGCATTTAATCATTACAGTTGTTTACATCATCTATTAAAATTATCATTTTGTGTATAACCTCAGGTCTAAAAAGGCGTTTTATGCCTAGAAATAACTATAGAGACGATATGTGTGACTCATCATAATTCGGTTGTAATTAGACACGGCCCATAGACTGTTTTGAATACGAATGTACGCACAGTGACACTGATACCAAGGGTTTCAGAGTAATGAACTCAATCGGGGGGTGGGGAGTGGGGGGTGGGGGTGGGGGGTAAATACACCCCTTCTACCCCTCTACTTCAAAATGAGATAAAATCAAGCAATTTGTCCATTTCGTGCCCTACAGTTAATAGTAAATTGTCCTCATCTACTCTTAAATATATGAACCGCCATGTCCCCCACACCCGCCATGCCAGCAGGTAACTAATTCCCATCCAATGCAATATCTCCATTATAGTTAACCCCTAGTTTTAAGAACTGATCATTACTCCCTTTTGCTGAGTTCTAGCTCTTCTTTGCCGAGTCTTACAAACGGTAACATGACCTTCCATGAGCCTTTGAAATTTAGGGTGTGTCACTAGATCCCCCGCCCCCCTCCCACTATCAATAACAAGCACTTAACTGACCCGATATGCTATTTTTTATTCTTTAGGAATTTGGCATTTTGCGTTAAATAAAACACATATTCATCTTAATGGCTCTGAGCATAACATTAAAAAATACTTCATCCAGAGATATATCAGTAAGAATATCTAACAAGTCATTGGATGTCATTCTTGCACGCGATGTTTTGTGTGTGAAAGGATTACAAATAAAGTTGACGGAGAAAAGCCTTGTTAAGCAGTCTAGGGTAACATGAAGGTGTATTTTGTAATTGGTGAAAAGAAGTGTGATGTGATCTTTTCGTTTCATCGATGTTATCGTTGTATTTAATGTGTTGCAATATAGTACTTACATGGTTCGAAGAACTTTGGTAAAAAAGACGACAAATAAATGTGCATTCAAACACAAGTGACAATCTAATTGGGGTGGTATCAGATCAAATGGACTGAAAATACTTTATACATTATACAGGGAGGTCTATAACGATGGAAAGTAAAAAAGGTCGTTTTTATGGACCACCCTGTATAAAAAAAGAAATTTTAGATTTAATCAAATCAACAAGATGTAGAAAACATTATTCTGATACCTGTAATAAATGGAATTTCCCTCTCATTCCAGCCTGGTTTGGCGAAGTCCACGTGAACATCCACCGTTCTGGCTCCAACGTCAACAACGTCAGCCAAAGCAGCGAGCCTGCCCTGGATCCACCGTCCTTCCCCAACAGTACCTCGTCCCCTATCAACCTGGACGACGTGGTCACTTCCAGAAACTCCCGTAACCGCACCAACGGGAACATCTCCCCGGCAGGCTCTTCCAACTCCTCCACGTGGGACACATCAGACCTGCTCAACGCGATGAATTCCAAGCCGGATCTCCAGGTGTTGAGTGGCAAGTCGGAAACCTTGCCTACCAGAACGTCGGGCTACGATATCTACGCATCTGCCACGCTGCCAAATAACAACAGGCGTGTTAGCAGCCTTGGGACGGCGGGTCGAACAGGGAACCGCAAGAAGGGGCGCATCATAGGTACCTTTCAAGGTTTGGCGAGCAATAGGGATCATTGCCGCCCCACCGCCATAGATGTGGTCGGGGACATGATTGTTGTTATTGATCGGTACCTGAACAAAGTGTTGATGTACGACAAAATGGGCCACATCAAGTTCGAGATAGGCCCCCAACAAGGCCTGGACAACCCACGCGATGTCGTGATCACCAAAGGGAAGAACATGGCCGTTCTGGACTGTGGCTCCAAAGAAGTCAAATACTTCACAGGTCAGCGCAAGATGTTCACACCTCTTGGGAAATTCCTCCGTGCTTTTCGCCTTAACGAGCTTCACCAGGAGCCCCAGAGGATGGCCATCAACCATAAAGACGAACTTCTCATCACCGACGACCATACCAAATCTGTAGCCGTCTACAGCAAGGAAGGGCGCCTGATCCACACCATCCCCTCGCGAAAAGGGGAACGTCTCTTCGAAGCACCCAAGTACATAGCGGTCGGCCCCAGGAACGAGATCATCGTCTCCGACTGGCAAGGCCATTGTATAAAGGCCTTCGACTCCCATGGTCGCTTTCTCTTTCAATATGGCAGCATGGGGACAGACCTGGGCCAGTTTCTCCACCCCTGTGGCATAACGGTGGACACCGTAGGCCATATCATCGTCTGCGACAACCGTAACAATCGTATCCATCTTCTCACCGAGGACGGTAACTTCAGGCTCAATCTTCAGACGGAGACGGATGGTCTTCACAACCCACAGGATGTCTGTGTGAACAAGTACGGCCATCTCATGATAGCTGAGTCGTCTGGTATAATCAAGACCCTGAAATACTTGAAGGACGAGTACTGACATTGGCAGAGTATCATCATGCTTTTTATAATCATGTACAGCGCTTGTTGTCCGCGACTTGCAAGCGTTGTTGGGCAAATACTCAGAGTTTCTGACCAGCAAGTATAATGACTGGTGGCTCTCAAAAGTTGCTGTCGTTAACAAGAAGGGGCCCTGCACCTCGCGACTTCATAATATAGGGATGTGTACGCGATGAGGACGACCGTCAAGGTTTACTCGTCTGCTACTGCCCCGAAAAGAAGGCCAAGGCAAATGGCGCAACTGGCAGAACCTGCGCAGTTTAATCGGAACAAGAAGAGAAACAAGGCTAAAAAGCTGTTACAGTGGCTTCTGATTCCTACGGTCCTTTGGGGCTGATAATATAGTTCAGCGGAAAGGTTGCTTGATTGACCAGATAATAAAAATACACGCTTAAATTGAACAAGTGCACCAAAATATGTAATTGACACCGCGCATAGACCACAATACTTTCTTATGCTAGTTACTTATTTAACAATAACTTTAGCAGGTGAATCTGAAAGATTTTCTGTTCATCATTTCTAGCCAAAGAACCAATATTTATAAAGAGTTTTTATCAGTTTGAAGTACAGTAGCTTTTGAAAATCTAGTTTTGCCAAATGCATCTGATGGCAGGATAATGTGGTGATGGGATTAATGTGTAATTGTATATACATGTATATAAACCTATAGAAGAGGGTTGCCTCTGCTTATGCAATATTTTTATACTACAGATAGTTTCACTTAGATGGCATATATAACAGCAAATTGTCAGCAGGTCTACAAATTGTACAAGTCTGTAATAGGCTACTATAAATACTCTGCGTGCGAACAACGACCTTTCATCTAGAAGACAAAAAGGGTCTATTTATTGTGCTCACTTGACTATGTAAACGGATATATATTTTATGGTGTGATGCCTTTCGCCAGCATTTAATTGATTTGAAAACTGATTCACCACGCAAGTAACCTTACACCTGTTTTTTTTTAATAAATCGAGATATTTGACGGCGTGCGTTGTCTCATAAGTCACTCGGTATGCTTCGGGTCAGTTGTCAATTGAGATATCCTTAATAAACATTAATCAAAGGCGGTGACAAGAAAAAGTAATAGTGTGATGCTTTGGAAGCTTTATCAAAGTATAGACCTCATTCTAGGTTAATGCAGATAGAATAATTGTCACCATTACCTTTTAATGGAGTGTTCCGTGGCACTCAGTGTTGCCCTTCTTGCACATTGAATGTAAATGATGTATTCATTAGACATTACACTGTATGCTTTATTCTCAACTCAAGACAGATATATATGGAGATCTTCCCGGCGCTCACAAAGCAGTTTGGAATTTGTATCCAAAGAGTTAAACATGAAGAGGAGTGTTTTTACTTATTGTATTGTGCATGTTACGTTTAAGAAAATAAATCTCAGTATAAATGTTTTAGTGCGTTTCTTTTTTTATTTTTTTTTATCACCAATGAGCCCTTTGCAAATTCGAAGAGACGATGCATGGTGACTCATTTCTCTCAACTGTCCCTTGGACCTGATTAGTCAAGTTCAAGTTAAATTGCCATCAAATGTATGAGTCATATTTCTGCAGAGCGAGTGTCATCGCTGAATCTTACAAACACTACCGAAATTGCAATAGAATATCTTAACCAAGTTCAATTCAAGATAATCTTATTCAAATTAAAAGCGCTTTCCCTATGTAAACTCTGTGGTTCGATTTACATTAATTGTACCACATTAATCCCGAAAACAGTTTGTTTAATACGACAGACATATCTAAAACGCCTGCCTTAAGTGGCATTTCAGGCATAGGAAATTTCGCTTAAATTCACGCAGAACGATAAAGGCAGTGAAGGATATCCAAGAAATGGACATTTAAGCTACTAAGCAGATACGATGGCTGTGTAAAAGGCGTTATGCACGTGGCTTGCAGTACTTCCTTAAGCTTGCCGGTAATTATTCTAATGGCTTCAAGTTCATGTATCCTGTAAAATGTATTATAATGATTAAATCAAGAAGAATTTCCCTCAAATATTGTCTTTGGTCATCGTGTCACATATGCTTCACAGTCCCAAGACAAGAAATAATGTATGTATATTGAAATATGCGGAATGCGCCTTCACCGCAACTGAACAACAAACATGCACTGTATCAGTTTGACGAAATGGTATGTTGAGACAGTTTCTCATTCGAAATTCGAGCATAAGGCAATCACGCTAGAAACTTTTTTGTACTTTTTCATATAAAATCTTATCTATATGCGTAACGGATCTGTCTGGTTAATTCTTTTGTATGTTTCGCGAAAAGCTCATCGACATAAGACGAATGCGTCGTTTGCATTTTAATTAATGGCATATTTGTGTAACTCTTTTGTAGAGATCTCAAGGCTCCCCGGGTTAGATATGTTAGCTAGGGCTGTAATAACCTGGTGCAGGTACAGTACTCAGTACAAACAAGGATAGTTCATTGGCCTTAGAATCAAACAATCCATTTGACTGAGTATTTCATACCGTTAAGTGCTTTAATGGAACTATCATTAATGTCCACTCATCGTGGCATCTCAATTTGCATTCATTAGTTCTTTAAAGTCGGTACATAAAATAAAAGTCAAAAATCACATTATCATACAATTCTGCTTTACGTTTTAATTGTGGTTAAAATACGTGCTAGAATTCAAAGAATTTTGTGGTCACTACTGGTCGGTATGTTCACCTAATTTGGCTAGTACTTTATGAGAGAAGAAAAGGTGCATTGTTCATGCCGTTTTCACCCTCAGGTCCAAGAACATTACGTTAAACTAAAGTTCCTTTTTAAGGACAAAATGCCCGCGGCCATCTTCCTGGTTGCACCTGAAACGCTTGATATTAAGGGAACCTCAGACAACTTTTATAGCATTAATTTGAGAATATCAACTTGGAACAAAGCGCTGGTGGGATGAAGTTGAGGAAGGCGTTTATTTTTACGCCTTCATCTTTATTGAGCCTTGGAAGACCTGGATTCAGCAATTAATGCACGGAAAATACAACATCAGTCAATTTGGCGGTGGTACTTCATCACGTCCTTGGTCTTATGAAGATACATAAACACCCAAGCAGACACGCTTATAAATCGTGTAACAAGTGAAACATTTAAGTTTTCTGTCCCATGTTTAATTTATCCCATTCCAGTCCAAAAACATGGCGCCGTCTGAAGGGGTTGTCAGATTAAAATGACTGTATTGATAAGTCAGTAGCATGTTTCAAATACAAATTGTCGAACTCATTATTATTAACTTAGAACTGCTTTCCCGGTCTATGCTAAAGAGGGGGTGTGGTGGAATTTTTTTTTCAAAATTATTCCAAATATAGAATGTGGCTCTCAGAGGTAATGAGAAAGTATTCTCTGGGTTTGCCCTAATACTTAAAAATAGTTGGAACGCGATCTCATTTGACCGGTTGGAGTGGGCGGGGTTTGTTTGAGGGTTGATCGTATTTTTTTATTAAAAACTGCAAGCTGTTATCACATTCTAAGCATTACGATTCACTGGGAAAATAAGAATGTATTTTAGAAAGGTATTTGGTAGACTTTTTATTCTAATTTTTATTTAGGGGTAGGGGAGATTGGGTGGAGTTTATATTTTCAAAAAACATTAATTGCATTCTATCAGTACTTCCCAAACACAAAACCTACATGAAGATTCACATCAATTCGTATAGATGTTTAGGAAATAAATAAGTTATCATAATGAAGCATCTATGAAGATCTAATAAAAGGTACAAAGGATGGGATATAACATTTTTTAGTAGATTTTCACAGAAGTATCATTATGATAACTTATATATTAAACAAAAAACCAACATTCAGACTTCTCAACTGCTCCCATGGTATAAAGTGAACTATAAAGACATTGCTCGTCACAACAAGAGGGTCTGGGATCAAACGCCGCCAAAAGAACTTATCAAACGAGTCACTGACACGTCTTTGGCATTCTAAACAGTAAAGAGTACAATAAACCTAACTATACACCCTACCTACAAGTTATCTATCTCTGCCGAGAGTGGCTGAAAAAAAGGAAAATGCTTTACATTACGAAATGATAAATTGTTGGATCTGTTTGAGTTGTACCAGTACATACAACCATCTACTTGTATGTTGTTATAGTAAATGCTTCATACAGTTAACTGCTGTGAAGGTAAGAGTTTATTCAGCCATTAATATATAAATATAAAAATTCATATAACAAGGAAATTGGACTGCTATTCGGTTTATAAATTATAAATGTCCATTTTCGTTGTTAAAATAAGATGCAGCAGATGGATAAAAACTCTTTAAAAACCTTTTAGATCCCTTAAAAGTTAAAAGTCTGCAGTTGCTCGGTAAAAATCTAAAAAGCCCATGTGCGGGGTGGGTATATAGTCGGAATGTGAAGATTCAGCATGAATGCAATGTGTATTAAAATACTGTTGTGTTTGTGTCTTCTGTTAGTGGTTGTTGTCAGTAGTGTGTGTAAGGGTTATGAGTGGTACCTACCCGCGATTACTGCTGTGGACGGAGAGCACAACAATAGTGAAGTTATTGTTGTATTTTGTACTTGTGCTAGCTGACTGACGCAAAGAACGTGCCCTCATTAATCACAGAAAATGCTAATGATAAATGTTATAGCATAATTTTCATTTGCGCTAGAGCTGTACATTGCTATAATACATACTGCACACAAGGCAGACAGTGGGGATTGCGATTAGAAAGACCTACATACAAAACATTTGTGATCCAGTTTTGAAATGAATCCAAACCGAATTCGTAAAGCACAATGTAAAGCAAGATGATCCATTGGAGTTGTTTTTAGTGCTGTTTTCTCACCCACGAGAGATCACATAGTACTGCATTGTTTGAATGTTTTAGGTGCGACAAAAGGTGTTGCACAATTTTTTTTATATTATTGCGGTAGAATACAGACTCAAAGGCAGAGACTGGCGGCATTTGGGATTTTATTACCTAATCATACACTATGCATACGTATAATTATATGCATTGTCCACTGTTTTCAAAGTGTGGTGGTCAAATGAACATAAAACATCTATCACATTAAAAGAAATGCTTAAAGCCAACGAAATGTAAGTCATTTACCCTAACTCATTTTTAGCATACCGGCTAAAAAAATATTTCCTAGCCTTAAAAAGCTTTGCCCTTGTTTCCATTACAAACAGATGAGTATTATGGCGTATAAAAGAAATGAAGAAAAAAATATTGTTGGAAGCCCGCATAACAAACCTATCTGCTACGTAAATGTTAACATACATAGAAAAACCCGACCCAGAATTAATGTTAAGAATTAAAGTCGCAATGGGGTAGATTACACCTGAAATAATCGTTATATAATAAAGATTGAATCAGAATAAATATATCGTGTGCATATTTAAATATGTATAGCAGTTTACCGGAGTTAAACCAAATGCGCTCAAAACAATGGGCAGAAATACAAAAAGTAAGAGCTAGAGGAACAATAAATATTCCTATTATCTGTCTTTACCAACATATGCAGACACTCATTTCGTAGTCATAATTTTATCCAATAAAATTATTGGGAAAATGGGCATGCGCAATATAACGGAAAGAATGAAGAAATACTCTGCGTCACTCGTGATGAGATTAAAGCAAAGGACAATAAAGCTTTTATCAGAAACCAACGGCGCGTTCGTGGCATAAACTTTACAGGCAAAGGATCAGCATATGGTACGATATTTCAGAAAAAGTACTATTACTGCAAGTATTCAAGTATTTCTACTTTGAGTTGAAACAATGGATTGGTACAGTTTAGTGGTAGACAAATCAATTTGATGGCTTTTATGTGCTTTATTCGGCTAATTTTGAAGAGAATTTAATCTGTGTCCAAATGAAGAAGTGATGGGTAGTTGAAGTAAGATTAATATGACATTGTATCACGAGTTGTTAAATTATATAGGAATGGCCACAAATATTACCATATTTTTTATTGCTGCACATTTCTAGCGGTAGAAACACGTTGCACGGAATTTTAGATGGCTTGCAGCTCTGAGACAACCACGGGTTGTTTAAATTATTGTGGGTTATTTTGGCACATTTTATTACAACTGCAACATACGGTAATCAACAAAATTTTCCTTTAATATGGACCTGTTTTCAAAAATATATTTCTTACTACTTCTCTGAATTATCAAAGAAAACCAAGGTGTCTTGTTAGCTTCTTACAGATTATTTAGTGTCTATTTTGAGACTTCGATTCCTGAATTCCTGTTTTAAGTAATAAAATAGCCACTGCATACGTTATTTTGGTTTTCTTTATTTTCCAAATTAACCTCCTAGGGTGAAGATTGATTAGTAACTGCCTAGTCAGAGAAACGACCAGTACGTATCTCCCCTTGCTGCAGTAACGCTCTTCAAGAGACAATACTATCGTTCTGGCAGGTTTTTTTTCTTAGTCGGTCTCACTCCAAGTCTTAATCGGACTGTTAAACCAGATGATGATTTATTCCCTCATATTTTAAATAGGGTTCACATCAGGGGATCTTGGGTCCCTGTTAGGGGACAAGGTACAGGGGTAGCTAGCTGCTCAATGTTTCTGCAAGTAATCTGTGTGAAGGAGCATTGATTAGCTTAGAGTCAATTCATTGTAGAGGTTAATTTATGGCGATTTTATAAAAACAATGCTAGAAATGAATAACTGTGAATTTGGAAAACTAATGTGCGTTTATATATAATTTAAATATATTGTATTGTATTTGAATACCAAACAGTGTGTTATTCATTTTATTTTTGTTTTTTTAAATTAAAGGTTAGTGTGTGACCCATATTCAATAAAATGTTTTCCATCAAATTTGGTCTGTTGCTGCTTGCAGTTGTTTTAACCTTTGATTCGTCATATGGAGTGAAGGTAATTCTTTAGTCTTATACTTTTCTATCATAACCGACTAAAATGATGTGCTCGAAATCGGAGAGAGCTTCCTTAAATAATAAAAGCATATAATGACGGTTTGTGATTCTAATCGATTTAATATAAGCTTTTACGTAGCCTTTCAGAAGCTGTAATTTTTAGTGATCACTTCAATTTAAAATGATTTTTTTTATCCAGCTTGCACAGGACAAAAACAAAGATTTTACTCCGTATTGGATTACGAAATTCAAAAAATTATTTGACATCTTTGATGTCAATGAGGACGGTAATGTAACGAAGGAAGAGTACATTGATTTGTCGACAGAGCGAGCTGCACTGCCATCCTGGAGAGCTAAGGCAGTCTATGGTGTAATGACCATGGCCTATAATATCTGGTGGTCAAATGAATACACCGATTTTAAGACGTCTATTGCATTTGAGGATTGGATTCCGGCTGTTGAAAAGGTTTTCGGTTCTACAAAAGATATGCAAGGAGACTTCCAATGGCCTATGGATTTTTTCCATATTATTGACCTCGACTGCAGTGAGGACTTAACGCTAAGTGAGTATTCTAAATTTCTTGATATATTTCGCAGCAAGGCGAATAATAGAGCCGTTTACCATGTCATTGACAGAGATGGTGATAACGTCATTGATGTTCAGGAGTTCACCTATGGGGTAAATCATTTTTCCCACGACCAAGCAGCCAACTCCGCTGCATATATTTATGGCTCTCGAGATTGAAAAGGATTTGACGAAAAAGCAAGTCGATAGATATCAATTTAATTTTGGTTGAGGGATGACTTTTCTGATATTTCACACTGTATTTATTTTAAAAACATAACCCCTTTAGAAGTGTATCATTTTTCATTCAATTAATTTTTTTCAAGTAAATGCTTCAAGCATTCAAATTGCTTTGAGTCATATTTAGTGTACAGGGTATTTGAATAAATGGATACCATTCTTTTATCTTTGGATTATTTATTTTCATTCAGAATTATTTTTTATATGAGAGAGCAAACGAGAAAATATGTATCCTAAATTTTAACGTCCAAACATTTTCATCGTTGTGTTTTCACATTGCAATCGACTGTCTTGACAGCACAAAAAGCTTTAAATTAATATACATTACGTAACGTGTTTATTATAGAAGCATGCCATTTTTTTTAAATATGTGTCAGCAAATTCCCAAACTGCTGGACCAAATTAAGAATGCAAATGTAAGCTGGTCGAGTATTTCCGCTGATTATAGTGTCTACACTAGTATATGTATAAATATTACTCGTGTAACTAATACGTCTTTTATAGTTAATCCACCTATTTCAATATCCCCAGTAGATGGCTCCTAGCGTCCTCTTCTGACCTTTCAAAATATCCATGAGTTTGTTTTGCGTACAACTGTTCTGTATATAAGGAAAAAGTTATGATAAAGAACACATGGTTCACAATCTTTTAGCGTAAGCTATTTTTTTAATTCAGCTGTCGATGTCTTTCGCATGCCTGACAGCATAATGAGCTGCTTTTGTCACTTGGTAGCCTATATGAAATAAAGTTCGATGTTTACATTTTAAGATGATGGATGATAGAGCTCTGTGAATCATTATTTGCGAAAATGAAAAAAAGGAAAACGACGGAGATAAGCTGAATTACCTATTTACTTGCAAACCACACAGGAAAAAAGGCATAACCAGTCAAAATATAGTGTACCAAAATTCAGAACCAAACGTTTTAAAACACCTTCATTCCTTTTCTTTATCAAAATTTAAGTGATCTGTGTTTTTCTTTCTGGGAAGTTATCTTTATTGCATGTCATTTATCATAGCCACATTTATCAAACTTTTAGATATTTATGCTTTATATATTTTCGAACTCATTTAGCTCTTTTGTACATATTTTGTAAATATTTTAGGTGGTGATGTGTAGTCTTCTCTAGTTCATGGACACCTTCAACCTTTTCGTTGCTTTGTATAAATAAACTTATTATATTAAGCCCCAAGGAAGTCCAATATGACGGACTTGCTTTACTGGGACTCTGACAGCGATTAGAAACCACGTGAATCACTCAGAAAAGTACTGTTGCCCTGTGGTATTAACAATAAAGCGTGGTTATAAAAACGGCTTAGGAATGCAGTTCATTAAGTGATTCATCTCTGGTGTCTGTCTGTCTGTCTGTCTATCTATCTATCTATCCATCTGTCTGTCTGTCTGTCATAAAGTGATTCATCTGTTAGTGTCTGACTGCTTGTGTGTCTGTGTGTGTGCCTATCTATCTATCTATTTATCTATCTATCACAAAAGAGACAATCTGCTTTAACGATTGGTTTGACAACAGGATAGTCTCATAGCCCGTATTAAATGTAGTCTGATGTTTACATCCAGAAATACAAATGTATGCCTTTAAAATGGAGGTGTCACGGGATTGGTAACATGTCGAATAGGGGATCCTAGTGACTGAAAATGTTCATCCCGACAATATTGCGAAACGATTGTTTCAAAGTATACCACGTTCACTGAAACAAAACATTACATAAGTCTGGGTTCTAAGAGAAACAACAGACATCTGGTAAGTAAAGCTAAAATAGAATTACATATTGAAGGATATGGTCTGCATCTAAGGCGTCAGCAACTTTAATCATTTCGACAGCTTTAAGATCCAGTGTTCACGAACATTGGAATTTCAGTTGGTCGACGATATATAGCTTATGATATTGTACTGCTTGTGTGCTGTAAACATAGACACATATAGACCTACCGAAATACAGACACTATTTATGGCTAACTGCAGATTTCAAATCTAGTTTCCTACGTATGCAAAGTGAAGCAATAATAATTTTTCTATATGAAAGGTGTTATATAAATTTGTATAACACACAATATTGTTAAGTATAGTTTAAATTGTTTGTTACTTTTGTTTTAGAAATCTTAACAATACAGAATTCATATAAGAATGTCCTCAAACAATCTGAAAGTTCTGCTCCTTCTTATGGTCGTTCCAACTATCTGCTCTTCGAAAATGGTAAAGGTACGAATTTTGAATGTTTTAAGAAGCTAGACTACTTTAAATTGGGTGTCTGCAAGAATCGTAAACGGCTACTGTAAACAGCAAAGGGACAACAAAGTGCGGCAGTTAAAGGACAGGGGTCAAATATGTTATAAGAAACACAAAGTACATTTTGTAAAGCATATAACAGGATAATAGCGCAGGATAAAATTCAAGGGACAATTTGATAAACGAAAAAAGCGTGAAACCACGCGAATCACTTGGTCATTGGTGTTTGGCGCAGTGATTTAGCAGTAAGGTCCTGCTATAAAAACAAACAAAATTAGGGTGAACAATAAGCAATGTTTGGCCATTTGCAGTTGTGTCGCGTCTACGTCATGTTTGTTTTATAGTATTGTGTTAAATTTTAGAGCCCCAAAGGAAACTTTAGCGAGCACTGGGTTTCCAAGTACAAAGAATTATTTGATATCATGGACGTTGATGGCAATGGCATGGTGAATGAAGAGGAATATGTCGTTTCAACAACAGAGAGGGCTCAGCAAGTTCTCCCATCTTGGCGAGTCATGGCGGTGAATGGTATATTGTACAGTGCCTTTCACCTGTGGTGGTTAAAGGAACACACCAACTATCCAAAATCCTTCACGTTTCAAGAAATGCTTCGGTCTGAAGAGGCTGAAATAAATCCCTATTACAAGAGAAGAGATCATCAAAAATGCAAAAGATTGGCTTAACGTGCTTGATCTCGACTGCGATGGCAAATTGATGGTAGATGAGTGAGTATGCCAACTTCCTTACTATTTTCCGTAACACCGCTAAGGTTCAAGATATATTTGATGTCATTGATTGGAATGAGGATGATGTGATTGATACCAACGAGTTCATAGACGCTTTCGTGGGCTACTGGGCTGATCAAAAGGCCAGCTCCTCTGATGTCCTTTTTGGTGCTCGTTATTAAGCGGGTGATAATATACACTTAATTTTTGGCCATGACCTTTTTGGTTTAAGATTGCATATTAACTTCTGAACTTTTGAAATG
This sequence comes from Lingula anatina, assembly GCF_051362555.1. Lineage (NCBI taxonomy): Eukaryota > Metazoa > Brachiopoda > Lingulata > Lingulida > Lingulidae > Lingula > Lingula anatina. The sequence continues at coordinate 18,330,064 of NC_141771.1, read as the reverse complement.
TAAATGTATTTGCTTATCTGTTGCCTCTCAGCATCCTGGCGCACTGTTACTGTGTTTTAGATAAAGAACACCTTGACATGTACTTTATACAGTGGTGGTTTGACAGGAAGAAGGATTTCAGTTTCAACGTTTTAAATTGGTTCGTTTCTTTATTTGTTGATTTTCCTGGGGGCTGTGTCAGACAAATGAAGACAAAAAGGCATCCTATATCGTTTTTAACCATTACATTTTCTGTTTCCTTGGTATATGACGTATATCTTAGAATTAAGCATTAAATCATCCTGTCTCATATGCATGTCTCCCTCTGTACGCACTGGGTGGTTTTTGTTTAGTTGCAGCAGCATATCTCGAAAGACAGCGAGTCCTGTACCCTGGTGGTAAGATTTCGATGCATTGGGTGTGGCCTCTATGTAGGTACATCAGTCTGGGAATTACTCCATAAAACCGTGTTGACCGCTCCGTTTGGCGCAATGATCTGTCTGGCAATGTCTGTCTTTTTATTGTCATTCTGCCACAGGTTAACAATTTTGTAAAATACTGCATAGCTCATTTTTCGCAATGCTAAACCGACCGCTTACATGCAAAATTTAAATTTATGCAGTAGATACCGACATATGGATTCTCTTTTTGACAGAATCATGCCTTGCTAATGCCAAGCTTTGACCAGTCCAAAGGCGCACTATCCAATTAAATCACTGTATAGTACACAATGCAGCAGCGCAACAGACAAGGTAATCAGTTAATTGGTCAACCATATGCTAATCTATCTATATATTTATTTATTTATTTGTCTGTTCTACGTTATAGTTACTAGTATTGTAATTGATTGTACCTTTATGTGAAGGTGTTTGTCAATAAAGAATCTGAATCTGAATCTGGTAGCTGCACACCTGACTACACACTACTCCAGTCACATATCTTATATGAGATCGAATGTTTTTTTAAAGAACACATTTTTACCTAGGTATACCTTTGAAACTGAAATATTCCATATCAAATGTCAAGTCTGTACAAAAGTTCCTACTCAGCCGACCCAATAGCCAGGCCAGTTCCAATATACCAAGGAGTATCGTGTGGCCATATTGTATTTAGCCTATGTGTTTTTGTGTGGTGTCTGGTGACCTAATTGCTTTTGAAGAACGCCTGTTAATTGAAAAGGCACATTCTTTGATAAAGCAATAGTGAACACCTTAAGTCGTGATGGACGAATCGCATGGTTATTTGTTTTACCAAAAACTTGGCGACTAATGGCTCTGAAGAATTCTTAAATACGAACGTTATAAATAGGTGAATAAAGCATATCTACACCTGGCATTTGGCCCCTGTGGCAGATATGGAATCGATGTCGTCCCTGAACAGCAACTGTTCTACAAATACATTGCATTTATAAAAAATCATAGAGAAATATAACATTATAATAAATTACTGGAAGTCTACAGTAGACAGAGTGGAAAATTAGCACTATATATTAGTTTTTAAATAACATTAATAATTTTAATTGTCTGCGCAAGTAAAAAGATAAAATAAATGTTTCGTTTTTAATTTTTCTCAAAATGATATGACTTGTTTTACATTAGATCCAATATACTCTTGCACGGTTATATTTTGCTTCCTTGGGCAAATATTTTATAGTCGCATATCCTCGAAACGGCTGGATGACTCACTCAGGCTCATTTGAGTTGTTCTACCTTCAATCTGATGTGCGTTTGTTTACAAATAATCACATGTCAGCTGTAAACCGTTCTGATTAGTATTTTTTGTTCCATCAACCAACTTGGAGATGACTTTAGGTTAAAAAAGCCCAATTTTCTTTGAAGATATTTATATTATCTTCATTTATTCAAATTAAGAACATGCAACCCCTCAAATAAAGCCTTCCACAGTAATTTTCCATAAAAGTAAAAATAATAATCAAAATTTTAAAACACCGCTTAATGCATACAAATCGATACACAATAAGCATCAAAATACACGTTTCTAGTAGCATGCGATCCGATGAGGCACTGCAATTATATATGCAAATCTGCAGATATAATTGCATCCAACAAGCAGGTCAGTTTTGAGGGATACTATCCCTTTCTTCCATAACAGCTTGGCAGAGTTATTTCAGGTTGTTAGGGAGATGATTCTTCCCTGCATTGTGCACTGGGAATCATCCCTCAGCTCCTTAATAGAATTAGTATTCGAGCTCAAAGATGCTTGTTCAAACCCCAGAATGTTCTTTCTGCAACAACTCAACCAAAAGCCGAGAGCTGTGAGCAAGGCCGTTGTCATGATGGAATTTGTAAACATTGCTGAGGTCACCTCTTGCAAATAGTGAGATATTTGCAAAAATTTTATGGCGCAATTAACGCTCTGTTCCGGAATGAACGATTTTCAAAAAACCATGAACATGGCCTGCACCTTAAACGTGGACTGATCCAGCACTTTGATGATATTTCCCTGCACATACTCTCCCAACAGGCTTCCCCCAAATTATCGACGGGCTCACATTCGACAATCGATATGGTATAGCAAATAATGAACTTCTCCATCAAATACATCTCGATTCTAATGACGTCTGGCCATGTTCTGGCGTCTCTTAGGCTATTGGTCGAGGCAATTTATCTGATGTCTCATATACAAGAGTTGACGTCAGGGATGATAGATAAAAAACTTTCTGTCAATAAAGGCCCATCTATTATATAATACACAATGTAAATGGCCTGTTAGTTAATCTGCAGAGATAGTAATGCCATAGAGAACCTGGTGGTTCGCAGCATGTAAAATGCAAGCACACTGTAAAAGCTCTGGCCAAATACCATATAATTGGCATTGCCAATCTAATTCATCTTAAATTTTTTTCAGTTCAGCAATGGAGGCGTCTGTAAAATCGTTTCCACACTCTTAAACATGGACAGCCAAATAAGCCTATCCTCTTCCTTGGACAACTTTAAAGGATGAAGTAAATTGCATGACCGCGCCTTTAGTGCGATATTGCGACCATTATGTGGATAATTGTTTTTTAATGGAATGACATCAGGTCGGTCCGGCTTTTCGGTGGTTATTAGGTCAACTAGCAATGGCGTGGCGACTTCAGCAAATAATCGTGGCATGTTCGGTCCCATCAACCATTTCAAAACTTCTATAAAACGTGTTTTGTACTGGTTATTTGGAATGAATACAGTATCTGCGTTATACCTAGAAATCAATCGTTTTCCTGATTGTGTCCAATTTTTCACGAGGGCCAAGTGGTCCCTCCATTCTCCAGGCAGAATATCGATGATTTTCCTCAGTGCGGCGCCAACGTACGGCAATGGCCACCAAGGCCACCCATCTGGCCACGTGACGTCAATGTCCAGTGTTTCTAAAGGTCCCAGTATCCACAGAACATCCCGGCGATAGGACAAAAAGGATGAAAGATTGAAAAAGGTATCATCACTTACAAAAAGATATGGCGTGCTATTGTTCCCAAACCCACCATACGTTAAGTGCTTAGGAAGACAACGATGCAGAAAAATGCCACCTTCTTGATCATTACAGGGCAGAAAATGGGTCCATAAACGGTTGCCTAGTACCTTCCCCAGTGAATGTTATTTCTTTAAAATGTCTACTGTACATTTGATACAGTGTTGTAAATGCTTGCATGTTGGGGACATGATTGAAATGAACACACAACCTTACACCGTCCCAGGGTTTGGCCATCGGCCTTCTTTCAGCCCAGCTTGGTACGTGGATTCGCGGGAAGACATATTCAACGGCCGTCAACAACTCTATCCAGATGTCTAATAGCACCAGATCTTGTTTCAAAATGATCCCTTTCTCGAATAAATGTAGATACAATTCTTTTAACCTCGCATCAATTGATGGCGACTTGCTGGACCACGCCATTAAGTGATTGACTATTTCTATAAGAGTTTTGTTACAAGTTTGAGAGCTTTTCCCCAGTGTTTGACGGGATGGGTTTGTTCTCTTTGTCCAGGGCGGCGAGACCGACATGCTGCCGTTAATATCCCACAGCAGTCTTTGAGTGATATAACCACGAATAATATCAGATATCGATTCCTGACATGTAGTGGGTTCTAGCAGTCCCCAAAAGGCATCATACATATGTAGCGTTGAATGCTGGCTATAGGGAACAAATGTGCCTTCTTGCACTTCCACTGGACCAATGATTGATTTGTCGAATTTCAATGGCGACTTGAGAAGTTCTTCCGGCACATCGGCATACCCATCTATGAGATAATGCACAAGTACTACGCTCGAATTACGCAATGCGTATGGCACCGGCGGAGCACTGCAGGCAGGACGATTGGCCATGTTTCCTGGGAAACCTCGAGGCCAGACATCACTTCTAGAGAAGAAATATGAAAAAGGGTTCCAAAAGTTCACTTTGCCTGCTGGTATAACGAGAGGAACCTCAGTACTTATGTTATCAAGGGGTGGACTAGAGGCCAACCATTCATATCCCATTCCTCCATCGTCGTCATAGATCATAGTCGCTCCGCTGGTTATAGCAAACAAGTAGCCGATCGTTTTTCTACTCACTGGGGACTTGAAAAGACTGCTGTATTCAGTCACTCCATTTACGTATATTATGCCATTTTGTTTATTTGGTAAAATGACATGCAAAGAACGTGACGATGTTAACGTATCTGAGACTACAATAGCGCACCAGGGAAAATGTAGTCTATCAGACACTTTTTCAATCTGTTGGGCGGAAGCATGTTTTCCTGCATCCACAACAACCCATCTGTCACAGGTCAGGTTTCTGGGTAATCCCATGAAGACTCTATAGCTCAATTTTAGGCCCTCGCCCGATTGTTTGGTTTCTGGCAAAATGTTTGCCATGTAAGAAAGGGCATTTTTCTGGTTGATGGTAAGGTAGGCCAACAAACCCAAAAACGTTAAAAGGCCAACCGCCTTGATGGCATATCTAGAAAGAAAATTAAAGTAACCAGATCATAGGATTAAAATTAAACAATACTTACATGAATGGTTTTAATATCCCTTTTAAACACAGCGGGAAGATGAATAATAAGACCTGTACATTTTCCCTACCGTTGTGATCAATACTTGTCGGTCTACTGTTGGAAAAAGCCTTTCCAATAAAACAGATTTGTTCAAATTTCAGTCCCAGGAAATTTCCAGAAAAAAATAATATTTACTTCTAAAAAACTTGTGAATTGCAGCAATCTTGAATTTTCTCAAATACGCAAGATGCACACTTGCTTCACACCAGATTTATATAGAGTGAGGTTAATAAGGATGTCAACATGTTTGAACATCAAACGGCTTTATTTCATTTCTGAACCGTTCCATTAATTGACACCTATGTGCATTTGAATGATATATTCCGATGACAACTGGAGGCTATCTTGGGTTTTCTCCGAATAGTACTCAAGGATACACTTTCTACACACATATTGTCTTTCATAAGGATAAATAGGATATGAAAGGAAAAAAATTTAAAAACCATCTAAAGTTAACTATATTTAAATTGTACTCAGTGTATCTCTGGCATTATTTGATTATGTGTACGAATATTCTAATGACAAAAGGCAGACATCTTGAATTTTTTTTCAGAATACCCAAAGATACAAACATGCTTTACAGATGAGGTATACATCATAGGGGTAATAATAAATGGAATGCAAAACGTAAATTATTTTTAAAACAAACCCATGGTAATGTAATTGTATAATGAACCACATGCCTCTCTAGCAGCAATTGAAACCCACCCATTAGTATTCCTATGTCAAATTGTAGCTATCTTGGATTTTCTCAGAATATCCAAGGATGCACACTATTTAACCACCAGATATATATCATATGACTAATAAGGATGGACAAAACTTGATAAGCAAACACAATTTCACCCTGGTAGTAGATGAAAAACCATGGATGTGCAGTTGTAATTCCAGTAGTATTCCTATGGCCAATGACGGCCATCTTGGATTTTCTCAAAATGATCAAATATACACATTTATTACCTGCTAGATATGTATCGCAGTGTAATAATAATGTGTAAACACTGAAAAAATAAACTGAATTTGATAGTGAATTATGTTTTTCCTAGCTGGCATTAGTTCTTACCCTTTGTAATACTAGAAGAATTCCTATGACATATGGCGGCCATCTTGGATTTTCTCAAAATGCCCAAGAATACATGTTAGTTACTCACCACATACATATTGTGTGGGTGGAAAGGATGTGGAAAACACTCAGAAACAAACTTAATTCGATAGTGGAACATTAATCTTTCCAGTTGCCATTAGTTGAATCCCCCGTATACTAGAATTCCAGCGGCACATGGTAGCCATCTTGGATTTTCCAAAATGCCCAAGAACACTTCGTAGTTACTCACCACAAACATATTATGTGGGTAACAAAAATCTGAGAAACAGACTTAATTTGATAGTGGACAACGTATCTTTCTAGCTGGTATTAGTTGTGCACTAGTAGTCCTATGGCTGTTTCTATGGTATATGACAGCCGTCTTGGATTTTTTTCAAAAAGTCCAAGGTAACTTGTTTGCTATCTGACATATATGAATAAAATGGGTAATTAGGGTGTGGAAAACTCTGAGAAAATAATTTATTTGATAAAAATCAACATGGGTATGTACATATTTCTATAGAATTCCATAAATTGGCGGCCATTTTGGATTTTTTGACCAAACGGTAAATTGTTTGAGAGGGCTACGGCTCTGATTTGATTTAGAATGTCAAAAGATAACTACATGCCAAATTTGGTGTTTTTTTCCGCCGTGTCACGATTTTTTCCTTAAGCCACCGGACTACACCTTTGGATGTGGGAATATGTGATCCAAGAGGGTTAAGCACAAGTTTTTCTCAAGATTCCATGTACAAAAAAAGACATCTTCGAAATTGGAGAGAAAAACTGCAATAAAACTCACAGCATTGCTATGAATCTTTTTTTTTTTTGGGGGGGGGGGGTCACCAGGGGCTTTAAAGATAGCAACAAAATCCACCTATAAAATATAGCAGAGAAGGAGCAATTTGTGACAATAAGCGGGGAATCAATCGGTTCAGCACTGTTAAAAAGGTTACCATCGGCTGGGTGACATTGTTTTTGAAAGCCATTGAGGTTTGGGGAATTAAGGGAACCAACAATATAATTGTTGCAATACGCAACCACAAGAGAAGTGTCATAAACAGACCCAAAAAACAGGTTTGTTGAGTTTACAAAATAAATAAATAAATATATAAATAGATAAATAAATAAATCACGTTTGTCACAGTCAGTATAGATATGGAGGAGTTGTTGCCAATACTGCCTTTACTCTACAGTTTATAACTCTACAGGTTGTACGCAGTAAAATGTCTGGTATTGTAAAGAATGAATACTCATTATTTCTATACTACCGAAAGGTGACAACCCAAGACAATTTCTGACCAACTGGAGGCCGATCTCCCTATAAAATTCTTTCTTCGTGTATTGCTAATAGGTTAAAATCTGTTATTGAATTTTTAATTCACGAAAATCAGAAGGTCTTTTTAAAGGGGAGGTACATAGGAGGTATATAGGAAAGAACATCATAATCCTGTATGACGTTCTGCAATATACAAAAGTCAAAGAAATCCCAGGTATTATTTTACTTATTGATTTTCAAAAAGCTTTTGATAGCATATCCTGGTCTTTTATTTACATAACATTAGAATTTTTAAATTTTGGAAATGACCTTATTAGGTGGATTAAAATCCTTCATAAAAATGCAGAACTGTGTGTCATATAGAATGGAATTTTCTCTCGATTTTTTAAAATAGGCAGAGGGTGTCGACAGGGTGACCCTGCATCACCATATATATTTAATTTATGCGCAGAAATAATAGGTATTCATGTAAGACAGGAAAAAACATAAGAGGAATTGGTATAGCAAGAGAAGAGATAAAATTATTACAATATGCCGATGATACAGTGGTATTTTTAGACGGCTCAGAGAAATCGCTTAAAAGTGCATTAGACCTTTTGTTCCAGTTTGCCAAATATTCCGGCTTAAAACCAAATATTTACAAAACAAAAGCAGTATGGATTGGCTCAAAAATCAATAGTAAGAAAGTTCTGTGTAGAAACGAAAAATTAGACTGGGCAAATGAATCTGTATCTGTTCTAGGTTTTACCTTTCCAGCTGAACTTGATTGTGTAGAAGAACGCAATTATAATATAAAGTTGGCTGTCATCAAAAAATGAGATTAATAACTGGTAAAAAAGGTATCTATCCACCCTAGGAAAAATAACGGTGGTTAAATCACTACTGATACCAAAGTTTACTCATCTGTTCATGTCACTACCAGGTCCCAGTGCCCAATGGATAAAAGAGTTTAACTCTATTCTTTTCAAATTCATTTGGCATGGGAAAAATGAAAGGGTATCGAGAAAGACAATTATTCAAGACTTCAAAAATGGGTGCTGTAGAATGGTGCATTTACCTGTAGAATCATGTATTAAAGCTTTAAAATTAACTTGGATTCGCAGATTACTATCGAATACTAACCAATATGGAAAGATTTTTACCGAAATTACAAGTTGTGACACGACGTCGCTCTGCCAGTTTGGGCCTGTATATGCGAAACAATGCGGGGAAACCACGACAAATTTATTTTGGAAAAAATGATTTTCATATTACTCACAGTACGCTAGCGTAATACAGGAAAATGACCCACAAGATTTTCTGGAAGCTCCATTGTGGTATAATCCGAGTATTTTTATCGAAAACAAGGCCGTTTTCTTAAAACCATTATATGAGAAAGGTTTCCGGGTGGTGCTCGACTTGCTTGATCCAAACGGCAACGTGCTTTCATATAGAGAAATCACGGATGCATACAAAATACGCCTCCCATTTACAAAATATTTTGGCCTAAGAAATGCTATCTATAATGCATTTCCCAATTTAAAAGAAATAACTGGTACACAGAAAACTTATAACCTGAAAATACCCAAACCGCTTATGGTTATATGGAAAAACAAAAAAAGGTTGTAAAGCGATTTATGATACGTTTATATAAAAAAAACTCTACGAAACCCTTAAAAATGAAATAAAATGGGAAAGGTTCCTTAATAAAGCAATAACATTAAATCTTGGCTACAATCGTCTCCTGACAGATATAAAATAATCCAAACTCAGATGGTTTAAGTTAAGATGTATTCATAGAAATCTAGGGACAAAATACTTACTGTTCAAATATAAAATAGTTGATAATCCTCATTGCAATTTATGTAGCACAAGGATGGAAACAATAACCTTGCGCGCGTTATACGTCACAGGTCTTGCGTAACTACCCACGTGCTACGATTTTTCCCTTGGGGGGGGGGGGGGGGGCAGCAAGCGGCCATTTTGTACAGGAGCAATGTATAGATGGGTGAAAACGATACGTTGTTTTTAACCAAAAACGATGTCCCCGGGGCGAAACTGCCAACACCAAAAGTAAAGGAGCATACCAGCGTTGTTATGAAACGATGTGGTTAGCCTGTCAGTGACGAGTTAGGGAGAAAAGAGCAGCACTGATAGCAAGGTACTGTATACACGTGAACCGGCAAAGTTAATGATGATTTCATGTTGCAAAAGCATAATTAAATGAGTTAGTTATTTTCCAAACGATATTATTTGAATAGCAGATACGTAAATCAAACTAACAACAATAAACATTTTTGATGACATTGAAAATCAAAACCTGCGGTGCACGATAGGTTGGGGAGGACACTGCCACAGCAAGTAATTTAATGCATGAATTTTGTTACACAACACCATATGCTTGTGTCATTGTTAACTCTGTGGTATTATTACTCAATTTACTGCTAAAATTAATACCTGATACTATTTCTCAGGCTACCAAGTACAAATCAACTTATTTTGTGGCAATTGACCTCCATGTTCCATCTTGTGTGCAGGTTGTTTATTATTATTATTATTTGTTCAAGCACATTTTAATAAAGTGTCTATGCTTTAACAAGAGAAATTTATGCTGAAGTTTTAAAGATTAAATCATCAGTAGTATGTACAATTAAAGCTATTAATTTGATTATGCATATTTGATTTTCAATTATCTTGATTATCATATGAGGTTTCTGCATTTTTCTCTTGCCCTCGAATCAATAGCTAACGAGTAAATTGATAGTGCTTTATTACAATTTTTGCTTTATACTTTGAGATGTAAAAACTGTGTAGCAGTTGGTAAAGCTGTAGAGATTGATGTGAGCATATAGATCAGCGGAAATGGTATTAGAGAAACTAGGAGGACAAGACATAGATAATGTACTAGTAGATCCATCATCACAGCAAGGATAGATGGTGTGATCTTGTCCCTGAAGCTATGCCACAAGTTTTCAAACTGGTTGAGTCCTTACTAAGACAAGCTGCTGCGGTGTGAATCGCAATATGTTCATTCAGGTTATACATGGCAGATTTATGACAAAAGAGACCTTCACAATATACTTCAAAGAAGTTATTCTTGCATCTATGCCTCATCAAAAGTACACAGTTACAGTGACTAGAACATTGTCTGCAAATAGTGAGGCAGTGAAGGCTGCAAGGTGCCATTGTTTTTCAGTATTAAGAATGACAGTATCTGTTATTTATTTATTTATTTTTATTTCTCATTTTTAATGGGAGGGAGACTCACTTTGTTCTTTCTATGCCCATTCAGTTAAGGGTTGATGGCAATATATGGTAAATCTGTCATGCCTGTATGTAGAATTTCTCTGGCTCAAATTTCTACATTTATTGGGTGCATTATGAAGTTTCCTGACTGATTAATGAGGTTACTTGTAGAAATATCTTGCTTACACACATTTTGTGATATTTTTACCACTTTATACATATGATTATTCACATCTCATCAGTGGTGTGTGAAAGGTACTTGGTATTTGCATTTTAGAACTGTAGATCTGTGTACCAGCAGGGTTATATTTCATATATATTCGAATGTTTCTTAAAATAAGCTTCATGTTTGATAATTAATTGGTTTGAAATAAATAAATAAATAACCCAAATAAAATCAATTCATTTTATATTTCACATAATTTGTTTTTATTATTCTTCTAAGCATTTAATCATAACATCTCCCATCATTATACTGTTATTGTGTAATAACATTGAAAGTTTCCAAGTTTTTATTAACAGGTTGATGCTAACGTATTACAAATGAATGTAAGCATAAAAGCATATTTCCTTACTCAAATGTATCAAACAGTACCACTGGCATAATACCGGTAAAGATACAGGTAAAGATGACAGCATTGATAACTGGGTTTACAGCGCTGTTAGTGCAGCTTGGTTATACCCCCTTTACACTGGACGGCGTCCTTTCTGCGTCCTTTCTGCGACCATGAAATTTGGCATCGCTGTGGTCTTAATAAGGAGGCACGAGCATTGATTTGGTATCAGAATGAATGCTCAATGATCGGCCAGTTGTCGGCACGTAAAGTATTATAATTCTTTAACTCTCAAATGGGGCCGAACTGCTGGACGCAGAAGGGACGCCATCCAGTGTAAAGGGGGCCTTAGTGTCAGATTGTTATCTGATAAAGTTTGCTACTAGTACCTGAGAACAAAAGGTCTGGCACTTGACAATCAAGTTGATAAAATCACAAAACACCTGTAGAAAATAGAGTATACCCTGTACCTGCCCAACATTGAATTGTTCAGATTCTTGACTAAGGGGTGCGTTACAGGTGTCAAGGGCCAAGACTTGAACTTAGGGGTTTGGCATGTCACTGGGCATTACCCCCGATTTCTGTCCAAATCTAATAAAGCCTCAGTTGCTTAACTTTCTCCAAATTTCCAATATCTACCGGTTGTGTTGTTTAATGCTTGGGGTCTCTTCTCTGGCGGCGGTTAATTGGGGACACCTGTGCGACCTGTCAACGCACCTAGATTCACTTTTGCCGGTGCCACATTTTCAATTGCCGTAAATATCAAATTCCTGAATAGAATAAGGAAAAATGACAGTTATGAAAAAATGTTTGGAAGTACCTGTCACCTTCGCCACAGTAACCATATGGGCTGTGATGCCCCCCCCCCCCCACCACAGGCGACACCTTGCGGAGCAAGCGTGCGTAATCCAGGGTGCAACTGAAAATAACCTTGACGCGCGACCTTATTGAACATCTATTCGTAGATTGTGATCTCGCAAAAAAACTTGTGGAAGCAAATCGAAAAGTGGTTTAGGGAAGAAAAGGTTGTCAATATTCATATTTCTGCATCGGATATTATTCTTGGAAACAATGACGAGAAATTGAATTTATTAATTTCCCAGGTAAAAAATTACAATTACACTAAATAAAAAAGGGGGACATCTGTCCCTAGGGACATCGAATGCTACAGGTGTTAGAAAAAATATGCTGTGCTTATCAAAATATCTTATTTATTAATGAAAATGATGAGCCATCATGTGTGTATGTATGTATGTATGTGTGAGAGAGAGAAGTAAGCGAGGGGTAACAAAGAAGTATTGTATACTGTAATTTACATTTCTTAAGTTCAATAATAAAAAAGAATGAATATCGAATGTGTGCAACATGGAGACGGAAAGACATATATTAAAATGAAAAATAAATTAAAATGGCTTTCTAGCCTTCCAGGGATAAGTTTAAGGTCTTTCTTAGCATATGATACAACAATGTACCTAAAAAATAATATGTGTAAACTTGAATGTGGGTGCCATATGCAATGAATCCATTGATAATTTAAATATGTTTTAATTATTGACAGATTTCAGTGCAGTATCTCTGTTTAAGGTTATATAGATGCACAAGATTTAACTGTCATAGCCGCGTACTATATGAAGGCATTGTTGAAACTCTCCCACACCTGTTGACGTGTGTTTAACTCAAATGTTGAATTATACTCCTTTTTCACCAGGGGTATGTGTATATGTGGAAAGACCACAGTTTTGTACCAGCTAGCAACGTGTAAGACGTGGTCGCGTAGTATACTAGTACACATGGGAACTTAATAATGTCGTATAAAAATTCTATCTAAGGTCATTTACCCACCATTTCCTTCGTTGTAAAACAGAACCATGTCTTTACCTAAAATCGCTCTCATATAAAACCTGTAGCAAAACACCTTCAGCGTGTCATTCAAATAGTCCATTTGCTTTCAATCATGATGGCTTTGCTGAAAATCACGCTTCTTACCTTTTTGATCCTATGTTTAGAGATGCCCAGAACACGTCTGATGGATTCGGATATTTGAGGCCCCTCATTTATTGGCTGTACAGTTTTAACAGTACCATACCGTATCTCGAACGATATAATTTCTCCCTCCCCTTTCCTACTCTATACATTCCCAGTAGCAGAAGCGTATGCGGGTTGAAAAGAGATCATCATAAATATGTAATTACAATGCTACGGTAGTATATGACACAAGTCAATTCACTACACATTAAAGGGCAAAAAGAGCTGAAAATATGCAGTGCAAGTCATATCGATATATTGCCTTGAAACTTGTAAGTCGGGGCAGGTAACGAAGCTCAATCTGACTCCTTGGGCAAGGTCACCGATTGAAAGGCTGCATATGGCGTCGATTGTTTCTCTGAAAACTTGGATACGTTTTAGCAATTTGTCCGAGGATGTTTCCTTTTGACGATACTCCCAGAGTATACGATGCTCCCAGGCTGAAGTTACAGAGTCGGCAAAAATGATTGATGGTTGGTTGGGTGTGTTGCTCTCTTCGATGGCACTATGTGATCTTACAGGCAGTTCCTCGAGTGATTCCGGCATGGACAGCAGTATTCTTGTTTATGTCACCTCCATCCCAGTGTACCACAAACTTTCATAGTCCCATTCATAACAAGAAAGAAGGCACCAAAGGATATCGATTGTTTGCGTTCATATGTTTCACAGACTTTCTTACTCAGGCTATACGACGAGGCATGTCACTTTTCAGATATGCTGTAAAGAAATAACTTGCAACACCAAAAGCCTGACAGCGACTGGGCTATAAGTTCATGTTTTTTTACAGGATATATAGTTACCAGTTATTTTCCATTGTTCATGGAATCCTACTCTCTTTTATAATGTGAATATTGTTTAATGGTCACTGAAATATATGATAATCTCTGTATTACCAAAATATCCCATCATTTTAATAAGACGACCTCAGTGAAAACAGAAGTACCTTACAAATCCTTGGCAAAATAATAACATTTCCCAGCCCGTTATAAAATTAAATTTACATTGGAGAACATACAAAAATTGAAAAAAGTAGCAGCATTGAAATTTTTGAACTTGGCAGTCCGTATGAATCATAGATTTGCACTGAAGGAAATGAAAATAAGATCTTGAAAACGCGCCAGTCGATGACGAATTTATTAAACTACACAGGGATTATCATACATTTCAGTAATGTCATGGATTTTGTTTCTGCAGATCAAGCTCAACGTGCTTTACAGTGAAACTACCTGTTCCACGGTTTTCGTAATATGTAGCACATATATGTACTTATAAAAGCTGTATATCTTTTACTCAGCAAGTGTACTAGCTGACTGACTTATAGTAACCTCATTCACCACAGAAAATGCCAGTGATAAATGTTATGATATTATTTTTGTTTGCAATTAAACTGTTCACGGCCTTACATACTTTACATGAAACAGATAATTGAAAATTAAAGCTTGATTGCGATTAGAAGGACCTACATACAAAACATTTGTTATCCAGTTTTGATATGGATCCAAACAAAATTCGTAAAGCACCATGTGGAGCTAGATGATCCATTGCAGTTGTTTTTAGTGCTGTTTCTCACCCACAAGAGATATAGAACTGCGTTGTTTGAATGTTTTAGGTGCGACACATGAATTGCTCTGTTTATTTTATATTATTTCGGTAGAATACAGACTCAAAGGCAGAGACTTTTGGCATTTGGGATTTTATTACATAATCATACACTATACAAACGTATAATTAAATGCATTGTCCACTGTTTTCAAAAAAATAATTTTACTTTCTAGTCTTAGAAAGCTTTGCCCTTGTTTCCATTACAAACAGATGAGTATTATGGCGTATAAAATAAATAAAGAAAAAACATATCGTTGGAAGCCCGCATGACAAACTTATCTGCTACGTAAATATTAACAAACATAGAAAACCCATCGCAGAATTAATGATTAGAATTTAATTCCCAATGGGGTAGATTACATCTGAAGTAATCGTGATATAATAAAGATTGAATCAGCAGAAATATTAAGTGTACATATATAAATATAGCAGTTCACCTAAGTTAAACCATATGAGCTGAAAGCAACGGGAAGAAATACAAAAAGTAAGAGAGGAACATTAAATATCTGCGCTTTTTTATCCGTCTTTACCTACATATGTAGACACTCATTTCGTAGTCACAATTTTATCCAATAAAATTATTGGGAAAATGGGCATGCGTAATAACGGAAAGTATGAAGAAATACTCTGCGTCACATGAGATGAGAATAAAGCATCGCTCTGCAAAGGACAATAAAGGTTTTTATCAGAAATCACCGGCGCGTTCGGAGCATAAGCTTTACAGGTAAAGGATCAGCATATGGTACCAAATATGATTTTCAGATAAAAGTACTAATACTGCATGTATTTCTACTTTGAGTTGAAACAATGAATTGGTACAGTTTAGTGGTAGACAGAGCAGTTTGATGGCCTCTATGTACTTTATTCGGATAATTTTGAAGAGAATTAAGTCTGTGTCCAAATGAAGAAAACGATGGGTAGTTGACCTTGAATTGCATATTTATATGAAATTGTATGGTATCAGCATATGGTACGAAACACGATTTTCAGAAAACATATTATTACTGCAAGTCTGTGTCCAAATGAAGACGTGTTGGGTAGTTGAAGTAAGATTGCATATTCATATGACATTTTATCACGAGTTGTTAAATTATACAGGATTGGCCACAAATATTACCATGTTTTTTATTGCTGCACATTTCTAGCGGTAGAAACATGTTGCACGGAATTTTAGACGGCTTGCAGCTCTGAGACATGTTCGGGTTTTTTTAATTATTGTGGATTGTTTTGGTACACTATATTACAATTTCAACACACGGTAAACAACAGAATTGTCCTTTAATAAGGACCTGTTTTCAAAGATATTTTTCTTACTGCTTTTCTGAATTATCAAAGAAAACCAGGATGTCTTGTTAGCTTCTAACAGATTATTTAGTGCCTATTTCGAGACTTTGATTCCTGAATTCAAATCGTAAGTAAAGCATTACAAAAGTACATGGCTGTTTTAAGTAATAAAATGGCCGTTGCATACGTTATCTGGGTTTCTTAATTTTTCAAATTAACCTCTTAGGGTGAAAATTGATTACTAACTGCCTAGTCAGAGAAAGGGCCAGTAACTCCCCTTGCTGCAGTTACGCTCTTCAAGAGACAATACCATCTTTCTGGCAGGTTTTCTCCTAGTCAGTCTTACTCCCAGTCTTTATCCGTTCAGATTTGTTATTTGTACCAGTGGACTATTAAATCAGAGAGTGATTTATCCCCTCGTGTTTGTAATATAGTTTACATCAGGGGATCTTGGGTGTCCATTAGGGGCCAAGGTAGCTAGGTGGTTATAATCACATGTTTCTGCAAGTAATCTGTGTGAGCATTGATTAGCTTAGAGATATAATGTAATTTATCGCAGACGTTCATTTATGGCGATTTTACAAATACAAAGCTTTGGGAAAATAATGTATGTTTATATATAATTTGAATATATAATATTATATTTGAATTCAGAACAGCGTGTTATTCATATTTTGTTATTTTGATTTTTTTATTTTTTAAATAACAGGTAAGCGTGTGACCCAAATTCAATTAAAAATGTTTTCCATCAAATTTGGACTGTTGCTGCTTGCAATTGTTCTAACCTTTGATTCGTCATATGGAGTGAAGGTAATTCTTTAGTCTTATAATTTTCTTTCAAAACCGACTTAAAATGATGTGCTCGAAAGAGAGCCTTCTTAAATATCAAAAGCCTATAATGACAGCTGAGGTTATGATGCAGTTCAATACACAGAGAGGCTAGCATAATGGTGTAATCAAAATTATATAACGAATTGTTTCTGATTCAAATCAATTTAGCTTTTATGTAGCCTTTTAGTAACATTAATTTTTAGAGATCACTTCAGTATGAAATAAACATTTTTTTATCCAGGTGGCACAGGGTAACAACAAAGATTTTACTCCGTATTGTCTTAAGAAATACAAAAAATTCTTTGACATCTTTGACGTTAATGAAGACGGTAACGTGACGAAGGAAGAGTACATCGATTTGTCGACGGAGCGTGCTGCACTGCCATCCTGGAGAGCTAAGGCAGTCTATGGTGCTATGACCATGGGCTTTCAAACATGGTGGTCGAATGAATACACTAACTATAAGACGTCTATTGTATTTGAGGACTGGGTTAAGTCTGAAGAAAATGTTGTCGGCTTTACAAGCGATCTAGTAGTCGAATGGGCCCTGGATGTTTTCCATATTGTTGACCTTGACTGCAGCGAGGAGTTAACGCTAAATGAGTACTCTAAATTTCTTGATATATTTCGCAACACGGCGGATAATAAAGTTATTTTCAGCGCCATTGACAGCGATGGTGATAACGTCATTGATGCTAAGGAGTTCACCTATGCAGTAAAAGATTATACTTATGATCAAGCAGCCAAATCCGCTGCATATATTTTTGGCTCTCGAGATTAAAAATTTGACGACAAAACAAGCCAATGGATTTCCATTTAACTTTGGTTTAGGGATGGCTTTATTCATGTCTGTCGCAATTTTAATGAAAAAACTTAACCCCTTTAGAAGTGTATCATTTTTCATTCAATTTGAATTTTGCAAGTAAATGCTTCAAGCATTTGAATTGCTTCGACTCATATTTAGTGTACTGGATATTTGAATAAATGGATTCCATTCTTTTATCTTTGAACTATTTATTTTAATTAAAAAATATTTTAGTTTATAAGTACTGGTGAGAGCAAAGGAGGATGTATGTATCCTAATTTTAACGTCGAGACATTTTTATCGTTGTGTTTTTCACATTGCGATTGAGTCTCTTGAAAACGCAAAAAGAGAGTAAAAATTGTAAACTAATGAATATGACATAAGTTTGCTAATTTGCTGAATTTCTTACGTTGAGTGTTTATTATAAGCATGGAACAAATAAAGAAATCACATGTAAACTGATCGAGTATTTTCGCTCAAAGTGTCTACACTAATCTATCTATCTATCTATCTTTTACTGGCGTAACTAGTATGTCTCTTATATAATTAATCCATCTGCTTCAAAAGATCGTCCCCATCGGCCTGTTGTGGCCTTTCAAAATATCCATGAAAGTATTCGAAAAAATTTGTTTTGCGTGCAACTGTCCTGTAGATAAGAAGAAAAATCATGATAGAAAATATTTACTTGCAAACCACACAGGAAAAAGGCATAACCAGTCAAAATCTAATGTACCAAATTTCTGTTTGTCTGTTCATCTATCTATCTATCTATCTATCTATCACAAAAGAGACATTTTGATTTAACGAATTTCAAATGTTTGACAACAGGATGTCCTATTTTGTCTTATAGACCATATTAAATGGAGTATGATGTTTACATCCAGTGGCACAAATGTATGCTTTGAAAAATGGAGGTGTCAGGGGATTGGTAACATGTCAAATAGGGGAGACGTGTGACTAATGATGTTCATCCCGACAATACTGCGAAATGATGGTATTAAACTTCACCACTCTCATTAAAAAAAAGAACATAACAAAATAGATCATGATTAATACACATACGCTTTAAAAAACAAAATTGCAGACGGCTCGGTTTTTGTCATAGGCTTTCGATCAATGACGTTCA
Source organism: Lingula anatina (assembly GCF_051362555.1). Taxonomy (NCBI): domain Eukaryota; kingdom Metazoa; phylum Brachiopoda; class Lingulata; order Lingulida; family Lingulidae; genus Lingula; species Lingula anatina. The sequence continues at coordinate 18,311,237 of NC_141771.1, read as the reverse complement.
TTGAAATCACTAATCGTTTGACGATTAAAAAGAAATTGTTTCAGCTAGGGGGCTTCTGGTAGAGGGTTCAGTATAGGTGTTTCCTCGGATGGGATTAACACCTTAATAGCAGCATCACAACCTAGGCCTAATTGAGTTGAATGCAAGTTTTTTTTGTCCAAGCATCCTATTCCTAACCACTGAGTTAGGACAAAAGTGTAGTTACATGTACTGTACAATTACAATTAATAGATCAGTTGCATACAATAATAAAAGAGAGAAACCGCAGTCAAACGTTGGTGAATAAAAAGGTAATCATTGAGAAAAGTTTACCTCTATGTGTGTGAAATTAAAAAAAGCAAATTCAGTAATTGAATACGTAGTGCTAGTAAGCAAGCAACATCGTCTCTTAAAATGCGACTTTCCTACAAACGGACATGCGAAGACGCAGCGTGCCGCCACATGTGGGAACAAAAGGCAGGTTCAGGTGGAATATTATGGAGGCAATATATGACAGGGAATTCCCGACAGGGAACTGCAAGGCTCCAAACGGCTACGCTCGCCGGCCACTCTCGCTAAAAACAGCACTATAATTATGAACAGTTGGGGTTCTAGGTATTACAGCGTGGCCGTAACCGGGGTGTATCTGTAATACTACACGTAGGACTTGCATTACTTGGGAGCCTTCGTCCTACGGACATTTAACCCTCAAGAGACCAAGCTATTTTACTGACTGAAATGACCAAGTGGGGTCATCTATGACCCCATTGTGCTCTGTACAGGGATCCTTATTATAAAAGGCTGTTGAGGCTTTATCACACCCATACTACTCCCAGGATTTAAGACAAGTATTTTATAATAATCTAATGTAATAAGTATTTGGTAATAATACTTTTATTGCATGAAATAACCAAGCACAGATTTTAAGAACAACATTACACCGGTATTTAGACAGTCATTGTCAGTTTCCACTTGCAGAAATATTTCTCTTTTTATTTGCCACACTAAATGAAAAAAGTACATTACAAAATTACTTTGAGTAAAAATATTTTGATTTATGTTGAGATAGCATCCTGCTAACTTCAATAAGAATAATTAGCTGACTTGCTGAGTAGGGAATACACTAATGCTGGTAAGGAAGTCATACTACTCAGAACACATTCAATCAACCTACATGTATGTTACTACCACAGCTGTGTATAAAACAAAATCCACAGAAACAATTTGTTAATATATGTATAATATGATATCGACAGAATTATTTAGATTTCAGAAATACCCGAAAATTGTAACCGTCAAAATGAGAGACCCAGTTATGAGAACAAGTTCCAACAAAGCTACTGAAATTAGATTCAGCGATGTACTATTAGTAACACTTCAAGCACAATCTTCTCAAACCACTTATTTGTGCCTATGTTTTAGGCACACTGGCTGGTTGCATGAAGCACATGCATGTGACATTTTCCTGTCAGTGTTGCTTGGGCAACACATTTGAATAAAATTTAAAAACTAATATGTAAAAACCAATGCTTCTCTTTGGGGTCATAAATGACCCCACAAGAGTTTTTGATGTATACGCCACACTAATTGGTTGATCCCTACAAAAAACTGTAAAAGTGTGTAGGATTAGTAGACTGACAAACTCATGCAAGGAAAGAAAATTCGAATAAAAAATAAAGAGATGGCACATTAAATCATATGGCTGGGGTCGTAAATGACCCCACTCGGTCACTTGAGGGTTAATCCTAGTAATGTATGCCCTAGGACTGCGTTACTAGGACGTGCACTCCTGCCACACCACAATAACAATGCCTGGGATCAAACGCTGCCAGGGTGGCTGACTGCATGACGTATAGATTGCCCATTGAAGTTGTTTACAGCGCTGTTTTCTCACTCAGGAGATCTCGAGACCATATAGTACTGCGTTGTTTGAATGTTTTAGGTTCGACAAAGGAATTGCACTATTTTATATTATATTATATTATATTATTTTATATTATTGCGCTAGAATACAGACTCAAAGGCAGAGACTGGCGGCATTTCGGATTTTATTACCTAATTATGTACTATACATACGTATAATTAAATGTACTGTCCGCTGTTTTCAAGCTGTGGTGGTCAAATGAATACACCAACTATAAAACATCTATCACATTTAAAGAAAAGCTTCGAACCAACGAAATGAAAGTCATTTAGCTAAACTCATGTTACGTATACCGGCTAAAAAACAATTTTATTTTTTAGTCTTACAAAGCTTTGTCCTTTACCCTTTACAAACACATGAGTATTATGGCGTATAAAATAAATAGAGCAAAAAGATATCGTTGGAAGCCCGCATGACAAACTTATCAGCTACGTTAATGTTAACATACATATAAAAACCCGTCCCAGAATTAATGATAAGAATTAAAAGTGGCAATGGGGTAGATTACACCTGAAGTAATCGTAATATAATAAAGATTGAATCAGCAGAAATACATAGTGTACATATACAGTATAAATATAGCAGTTAACCTTAGTTAAACCAAATGCGCTGAAAGCAACGGGAAGAAATACAAAAAGTAAGAGAGGGACATTAAATATCTGCACTTTTTTGTCTGTCTTTACCTACATACGTAGACACTCATTTCGTATTTATGATTTTATCCAATAAAATTATTGGGAAAATGGGCATGCGTAATAACGGAAAGGATAAAGAAATACTCTGCTTCACTCGTGATGAGAATTAAGCATCGCTTTTACCAGAAATAGTAAAGGCTTTTACCAGATACCACCCGGCGCGTTCGGAGCATAAGCTTAACAGGTAAAGGATCAGCATGGTTACAAAACATGATTTTCAGATTTACTGGTAGTCAAAGCAGTTTGATGGTTTTTATGTGCTTTATTCTAAATAAGGAAAACGATGGGTAGTTAACCTTGGATTGCATATTTATATGAAATTGTATGGTATCAGCATATGGTACGAAACACTATTTTTTAGAAAACGTACTATTACTGCAAGTCTGTGTCCAAATGAAGTGATGGTTAGTAGCACTTAGATTGTATATTTATATGAAATTGTATCACGAGTAGTAAATTATATAGGAATAGCCATAAATGTGAATATTTCCATGTTTTTATTGCTGCACATTTCTAGCGGTAGAAACATGTAGCACAGAATTTTAGACGGCTTGCAGCTCTGAGACAACCATGTTTTATTAATTATTGTGGATTCTTTTGGTACAGTATATTATAATTACAGCATACGGTAATCAACATAATTGTCTTTTAATATGGATCTGCGTTCAAAAATATTTTTCTTACTACATTTTTGAATTATCAAAGAAAACCAAGATGTCTTGCTAGCTTCTTACAGATTATTCAGTGTCTATTACGAGACCTCAATTCCTAAATTGGAACCTTACGTAAAGCATTACAAACGTACATGGCTGTTTTAAGTAATAAAATAACCATTGCATACGTTATCTGGGTTTCTTTTTCTAAATTAACCTTTTAGGGTGAAGAATGATTAGTAACTGCCTAGTCAGAGAAACGGCCAGTAGCTCCCCTTGCTGCAGTTACGCAATTCAAGAAACAATTCCATCTTTTTGACAGGTTTTTTCTTAGTCGGTCTCACTCCCAGTCTGTCGGTTCAGATTTGTCAGCTGTACCAGTGGACTATTAAATCAGAGAGTGATTTACACCCTTATGTTTTAAATATAGTTTACATTGGGTGATCTTTAGGCCCTGTTAGGGGCCAAGGTAGCTTGCTACTAAATCACGTCTCTGCATGTAATCTGTGTGAAGTAGCATTGATTAGCTTAGAGACAATTTTTCGTAGATGTTTATTTATGGCAATTTTACAAACACAAAGCTTCTAGAAATGGATAACAATGAATTTGGAAAAATAAAACATATTTATATACAATTTGAATATAGTATACAGAAGACTATACAGTATACAGGAGTGTTATTTAAATTCCGGATTCGCTTGTGGCCCACATTCAACAAGAATGTTTCCATTAAAATATGAACTGTTGCTGCTTGCAGTTGTTCTAACCTTTGATTTTTCATGAGGAGTGAAGGTAATTCTTTAGTCTTATTATTTTCCTTTAAACCGAGATGTTAGAAATGGTGTGCTTGAAACTGGATAGAGCCCCAAGCCAGCCCAATATGTCGAATTTGCTTTAGGACACTGACAGTAAGAAAACCACGTAAATCACTTATACTGTGGTATTAACAATTAAGCATGGTTATAAAAACAGTTAAAGCAAATCATTAAATGATTCATCTGCTAGTGTCTGGCTGCCTGTGTGTCTGTGCTTATGTCTGTCTGTCCGTCTATTCATCTATCTATTCATCTATCTATCTATCTATCTGAGACAATCTGCTTTAACGATTTTCAAATGTTTGACAACAAGATGACCTAATTTGTCTCATAGCCCGTATTAAATGTAGTTTGATGTTTACCTCCAGTGATACAAATGTATGATTTTTAAAATGGAGGCGTCAAGGGATTGGTAACATGTCAAATAGGGGATCTTCGTGACTGATAATTTTCACCCCGAATGTTCATCAAGACAATATTGCGAAACGATTGTTTCAAAATATACCACGTTCACTGAAACAAAACATTACATAGGACTAGGTTCTAGGAGAAACAACAGACATCTGGTAAGTAAAGCTAAATAGAAATACATATTGAAGGGTATGGTCTGCATCTTAGATGTCAACAACTTTCGTCATTTCGACAGCTTTAGGATCCAGTGTTCACGAACATTGGAATTTCAGTTGACCGACGAACTCCGAAGCGTTTATGATACATACCTTATGATGTTGTACTGCTTGTGTGCTGTAAACATATACATATGTAGGCCTACCAAAATACAGACATTGTTTACTGTTAATTACAGATTTTAAATTTAGCTATAGTGAAACAAAAATCATTTCTTATATGAAAGGTGTGATATAAATTTGTATTACACACTCCATCAAAGGGATAATAACTCTTCGTATGATATCTATATTTCACAATAAAAACTTTGTGAGCAACTCACAGAAATATAATATATTCTGTTTTACCACAAAAACGGCAATTATAGCTATTTCCGATATCTGAGCTTGCCTTCAGATTACGTGACCTCCATTAATGGCTGTACTCAGCTATAATCTCTTAAGAATTTTTTTTGAAAAAAAAACAGGGACTAGCTTTGAATGTAAAAATGGATTCATTTGCCATTGGTAAGTATGGGAAAATTGTTGTTTACTCCAGGAACATTTTTTGGCCAAAACGAACAGTTATTATCCCTTTAATATTGTTAAGTATAGTTTAAGTTGTTTATTACTTTTCTTTTAGAAATCTTAACAATACAGAGTTCAAATAAGAATGTCCTCAAACAATCTGAAAGTTATGCTCCTTCTTAAGGTCGTTCAGACTATCTGCTGTTCGAATATGGTAAAGGTAGGTACAGACACTAAATGGTTATTGTCTTTTGAATGTCTTAGGAAGCTAGAATAACGGCTACTGTAAACAGCAAAGGGACTACAAAGTACGACAGTTAAAGGACAGGGGTTAAACATGTTATAAGAAACACAAAGTACATTTTGTGACGCATATAAATGATACTTCAGGAACCCATCATATAACAGGATAATATGGCAGGTTGAAATTCAAAGGACAATTTGAAAAGCGCAAACAGCGAGCAATCACGCTAAGCAGTTGGTCATTTGTGTTTGGCGCAGTGATTAAGTGGTAAGGTCCTGCTATAACAAACAAAAAAATTAGGGTGAACAATAAGCAAAGTTTGGCCATTTGTAGTTGTGTCGCGTCTACGTCATGTTAGTATTTTGTTAAATTTTAGAACCCCAAAGGAAACTTTAGTGTGCACTGGGTTTCCAAGTACAAAGAATTCTTTGATATCATGGACGTTGATGGAAATGGCAAGGTGAATGAAGATGAATTCGTCGATTCAACAACAGAGCGAGCTCAGCAAGTTCTCCCATCCTGGCGAGCCATGGCGGTGAATGGTATATTGTACAGTGCCTTTCACCTGTGGTGGTTAAATGAAAACACTATCTATCCAAAATCCTTCACGTTTCAAGAAATGCTTCGGTCTGAAGAGGCGGAAATCCCTATTACAAGAGAAGAGATCGACATAAACGCAAAAGATTGGCTTAACGTGCTTGATCTCGACTGCGATGGCAAATTGATGGTAGATGAGTATGCCAACTTCCTTACTATTTTCCGTAACACCGCTAAGGTTCAAGAAATATTTGATGTCATTGATTGGAATGAGGATGGTGTGATTGATACCAACGAGTTCATAGACGCTTTCGTGGGCTACTGGGCTGAACAAGAGGCCAGCTCCTCTGATGTCCTTTTTGGTACTCGTTATTAAGCGTGTGATAAAAAAAAAAAACTTAATTTGGCCATGACCATTTTGATTATAAATTGCATATTAACCTCTGAACTTTTAAAATGTAAATGTACTTGCTTAGCTGTTGCCTCTCCGCATAAAAAAAACACCATTACTGTGTTGATTCTTCTCGGAACAGTGTGAGACAAAAAAAAGACATACGACATGCCTTTATCGTTTTTAACCATTAGCTTTACTGTTTGCTTTGCATATGATGTATATCTTATTTAGAATAACCATTTAATCATCCTTTCTGATGTGCATGTCTCCCTTTGTATATTTTAAGGTAATATGTCCTAACTTTCTTGTTCAAAATCAACCGGTGGACGGCTCTTCACAATTATAATATGGTAATTACCAAAGTCAAGGCAAATTTGTTCATCTTTAGTTCATACATTTTAATTCAGAAATATTTATTTAAGCGCTGTTGAGTGTATACGTTGAAATGTTTATTTATTATTGAATGTCAGCGTTTCATTGTTCGCATCATAGTTAACTACAAATAAACATTTTTGTTTGGTATTTGTGTTTGTTGACAACCATGTTTAACTTTTATTTCCTTTTATTGATTATAAAAACGTTTATTTCCTTTGTGATGTTTGATGACCAATCTATCTATCTATTTATCTATCAGATGGCCCTGTGGTCGGAAAGTTCGCCTCCGGAACGGGAGGACGTGGGTCTGGGGACATACCAGTCCTTCATAAACAGCGCCTGCTGTCTTCCCGCTTGCTCGAGTTTTTCTTCTAAAAGTATCTATCTATCTGTCTATATATCTATCTCTCTGTCTTTATCAAAAAAGATTATCTGCTTTTGATTATGATTTTCAAAAGTTTGACTTTTGCGTCATAGCCGGTATACTGTAAAATGTAGTTTGATGTTTTCATTTAAAGTTGAAATGTAAATATTTAGAGGTGAAAGAGAAAGGGGATATATAACATGTCGAATGGGGGGCAAGCGTGACTAATTATCTTAAATCCGACAGTAATGCGACAGATTGTATTTAAATAGACAACGCTCATACAAAACATCAGAAAAGATTGATTGGAAAAACAGCAGGTAGACAGCAGGCGTTGTTTGCGTGCTGTAAAATTTGCATCATGTAGGCCTTACGAAAATGCAGAAAATACTTTGTTAGCGATAGTTAGCTTTATGAAAGGACGTGCTACGGATCCAAGCTTATTTGAAGGGGGTCCGAAACGACAACCTCCCCCCTATGGTGTGGGGCCTGCTCAAGAGCCCCGAACAATTCATGGTGTTTTGGAGAGCAAACAGTAACCTCAGTAACCTTTGGAACAGTTTAGAACTATAAGTGGGGAATTTTTGTGTGATATATTTTTAGGATCCCCCTGACCCCCCCTAACACCGACACTGTGCTATATAAACTTGTATTTCCCACTCAACGAATAATGGGTTATATAATTTAAGTCTGTTGTTATTTTTGTTTTAGATATCTTAACAGAATAAAGTTCGTAAGGATGTCCTCCAGCAATCTGAGAGTTCTGCTCCTACTAATGGTTGTTCAAACTCTCTGTTCCTCAAAAATGGTGAAGGTAGAGCTCCAAACACGATTTGCTACGGTGTGTTGAGTATTAGGAAGCTACAAAGTTAATACTTAATATGGGATTTTTTATGCAGCGCCCTCACCCTACATGGCATACCCTGTGACAAGCTTTTCAGAGTTTGGATGGGGATATCATTCCACGCAGTGAAATTTGCCTGTCGTAGTTCATCACGATTTACCGGCTGATGACTTCTGCCCACATATTTTCAGTTGAGTTCATATCTGGGGAGTTTGCTGAACCCATTGCTTTTGAAGAAATTCTGCGAGTACGATGTGGGGATGCGTAGTCGTGTTGGTACACAGAGTTGTTCCTGAAGATGGCGCTTACAAAGTGAAGCATTGTTTGCTGTAGAATGTCTCTGTGTAGGTTGCTTTCTAGAAAACCAACTGGTTCTGGGCACCGAAATGAAATGCTCCCCAAACAGAGAGCCTACCACCACCTGCTTGCACCCTAGTCTTCACTAACGGTTCCCTGATAAATGTTAAATTGCCTGTCAATGGCTGACCGTGTTGGCCATTTTCTCTGAGAGCAAGATTCCCATAGTAAGCTGAGTTGCTTAGACGTCGAAAGATGTCTTCTCTAAGCTACCTGTCAAGTTTCAGACCGATCTCTTTGTTGCTGCTCGAAATATCCTCCAAAGATTGACCAAACCCATGCGTTTTTATACAAGGGCAGAAATTCCAGAGAAGACCACCCCTCCCATTTCTGATCGCAGGACATTGAACTGCATGCACGAGTTGTTTCGAGTGGTAATTAGGTAGCTCGCCTGGCTACACATTAAGTGACACGTCAGTTTCGGATTTAAATAGTTTGAGAGAAAATAAATATTTTGTAGAAAATTTACTCGCCAAAAACAATATTCCATATTAAGTATTAACCCTGAAGACTACTTTAAATCAGGTGTCTACAAGAATCGTAAACGGCTACTGTAAACAGTAAAGGGACAACAAAGTGCGACAGTTAAAGGGCAGGGGTTAAATATATTATAAGAAACACTTGTACATTTGTAACGCATAGAAAATAATAACTGACAATTCATTGTTTTATCTTAAATAGATCTCATCATTTAATACGATGAATTAGCGCAGGGTAAACTTCAAATGGTAATGGAATTAACTGCAATAAACAGCGCCAATCACTTGGGTATGGTGTTTAACGTAATGATTATTTTTATCAACTGCGGCTATAAACACAGTCGTAAAGAGACAATATAGATAATGTTATGCCTTACCAGCCGTGTTCAAATCGTGTTAATTTTATAATACCTTTTCGTATTCTAGAACCCCAAAGGAAACTTCAGTGCGCACTGGATTTTCAAGTACAAACAATTCTTTGATATCATGGACGTTGATGAAAATGGAAGGTTGACTGAAGAGGAATGCATCGATTTAACAACAGAGCGAGCTCAGCAAGTTCTCCCGTCTTGGAGAGCCATGGCGGTGAATGGTATATCGTCTAGTGCGTATTACTTGTGGTGGTCAAATGAATACAACAACTATTCCAAATCCATCACATTTGAAGAAATGCTTTGGGCTGACGAAGATGAACTCACTAATATAAGCTTAAGAGAAGAGACAGTAAAATTTGCATACGATTGGTTTGGCGCGTTTGATCTCGATTGCGATAGCAAATTGATGGTAGATGAGTATTACAACTTCCTTACTGTTTTCCGTAACACTGCTAAGGCTCAATATATATTTGATGCCACTGATTGGAATAAGGATGGTGTGATTGATACCAACGAGTTCATAGACGCTTTCGAGGACTACTTTGTTGGTCAAGAGCCCAGCGCCTCTGATCTCATTTTCGGCGCTCGTTATTAAGCCGGTGTAACGTGACACAGAGTCCGTCGAAACATAGAGTCCGCGGACTCCCGGTTTCAGAAACCAGGGGTCCGTAGGACCCCTGGTTTCTGAAACAGGGAGTCCTCATTAAAATATAGGGTCCCTCTAGTGTGACAGAGAGTCCGTGTAATAGAGGGTCCCCCGGACTCTCTATTACACGGACTTTCTGTCACGTTACAACTATAGCAAAACTCAGAGTCCGTGCTTGTCCTCTAATTTAAATATTTATAAATCTATTAAGTGTTCATTAACATAGTCATAAATATTCATATTGTATTACTACTGAACACGAAAGGGCGTTGACAATAAGAGTCACGGTGTTTCGAGTTTTCGGCACAGCTTCCTTCGTGGTACAGTGGCAGAGATGCAGCGATGGAATAGAGGCTCTCAAGCAGCTGGTATGGATATGGTTAGTAAACAGGTTCGTATCACACAGAAGCCCCTTTAGTCTCAGAGCGTTTCTATAAACAAATTATTTAACTAAAATTGGTCCTTTTTATCGATATCCCAATGTTATTTTTATTCTATCATGATATTTAGTGAATACTTTTCGATGGGCAAGCTCATTTTACGCTTGGTGTATATTACTGAATTCACTAGATAAACCAACGTAAAAGCTAAACCCACCTAAAGATACACACCCGTGTTTTAATGGGTACGCCATAGGGAATTTTCACATTTCACACACGAGACCTATATATTTATGGAGGGTTTATCTTACTCGCAGTCAACTCACGATGGATCTTAAGGCGTTGCGGTTGTATTTATAAGAGGGGAAGTACCAAGCTGGCGAAACGTTGAACGCTAAAACGTTGAGACGCACCGCTAAAAATCATTACAATGTAAACAAAATACTAGCTGCGTATTTAACACTGTTTCAGACTGTTCATTTGCAGGTTGTCATATACTTTCATTATGCAAGAAGCATTGTACAAAAGTGTTCATTGGGTGTATATTAAGACACTGTAACTGCATGATAGCACAAGCATTTCTTATTTCGTATCAACCTTTTCGTCTCTATTTAATGCAGCACGCATAGTGTATTTCTTAATTTCCCTTTTTATTTAGCTACAAGATGGAATCCTATTGTACAGAACCGAGCAGAAAATCAAGAATGTAGAGGATGGAGGACCCACGGTCACTAACGGAAAGTGGTGAAAAGTTGTGGAAAATTCTGTGGAGAAGCACACATTAATAAAGCAATTACATGACGAAAGTAAGGGCGCAACTTATGTGCAGACTTATCATATTTTAAAATTATTTGGTTGGCATTATAGGCTTTTAGTATTTTGCATTTTCTTTCATGTCTCTTTTAATGTTTTAATGTAGGTGGTCACATGGGAGTCACAAAGACTCTCCTCAAAGTGCAGCAACATTTCTTTTTACATCGCATGTCAGATGATGTAAAAAAATACATAGCTAGGTGCCATAGATGTCAAATGCAAAATCCAAAAGCTAAGAGCACCAAACCTCCTCTCCACCCAGTACCAGTGTCTATTTGTAAGCCATGGAGCCAGGTAGTTACCCCTTTTTAATAATTTCACATGAAAAATATAGAAAAAAAACGCTTAATAAAGATTATGAAATGGTTATCCATCAATTATTTTATATGACAGGCCAAAATTTAACACAGCAGCAATGCCTTTTTCCTTTAACACAGATATTACTTTATATTAATGTTATTATCAAATATCTATTACAGATTGGAATTGACCTTGTGGCAGTGGATAAATCGTACAATGCAAACAAGTACATCTGTTCAGTGTTGAATCCGTGCTGTCCAAGAAAGGGAATATATATATATATATATATATATATATATATATATATATATATATATATATATATATATATATATATATATATTACGACCTGAGACACCAGAGTGAGGTAGGAATTAATTTCTTGCTAATGATACACTTAGGACTAAAACTTTAGTATTTTATTATTTTCACAGAAAATCTATATCTTTATCAAATACATTGATATTGTGTTATTTCCTTTATAGTACGTATTGTTACTGGTGTGTGGCATAGATTAGTTTTAACCATCGATAATACATACCATTTTTCATATCTTTCACGAAGGACTTTCAAATTTGAATTAAAGTGTTAAAGAAAAACCTTAGAAGGGAAGATAGAAAGGGAGGGAAAGCTGCCCCAAGGTACATGGGGCCATACACAATAGTGGCAAAAAAGTCAAACAGCACGTATATTCTGGAAAATTTACGAAGGAAAAAGTCTCTTAAACTTTTTCCCTTGGCTGTGGGTGCTGGTCAGCTAAAGCAGTACAGCGAAAATGGGTGATTTTTCTTTAAAAAATTTAAAATGTTAATGGCATCTTTTATTTGTTCTATAAAAACAATATTAGCTATTGAAACATCAACTTAATATTTATTGTCATTGCGTTTTCATGATCAATTTGGTCAGCATTTATAGCACGTTGACTTTTTGAATTTCAGAGCTGAAGGCGAAGCTGAAACCAGTTAAATATTAAAGAATTACATAATTGAGTATTTTGTACAACAAAGAAGATTGTAAACAATAAACACCCAGTTAAAACAGGTTTTCTGTATTTTTGTCTTTTTTTAATTAAAAAAAATATATTTATATTGATAATTAGTTACAATTATATTGCATCAATAGAACTATTACTTCAATGAAATGTATAAAGCATACATATTGCAAAAAATAAGGAATATTGCCTTATGTGTACGAATTAAACTCGATTTTCTTTTGCCTAAAGTGCAACAGTAAGGGGGACCCTGCGATTCAAAGCGGACTGTTCATTTTAAATCTGAACGTCTGCGGACTGCACGTTTTAATATAGGAAGTCCCCCGGACTTTCAGATTTAAAACTTAGTATCCGTGGACCCTACGTTTTAAAACTGAGTGTCTGCCGGACACTCAGTTTTAAAACATAGGGTCCGCCGGACTCTGAAAGGGCCGGACTCTACGGCACGCTACACCGGCGATCATAAAGACGTGCCCCTGTAATCAGGGATGGCCTTTTGGTTAGATTTCATTTTACCTTTTGAATTTTTAGACGTGCATTATTTCCTTTGTTTTTGCCAATTAGCATTTGGATGTGTTGTTGTTATGTTGTGTTTTAGATATGATAGGTGCGTGAGATATTTGTAGTTTGTCCGTATAAGAATATCAGTTTCAACGTTTTAAATCAGCTCATTTTTCCCTATAAGTTGAATCTTCTCGGAACGGTGCCAGGCAAGCAAAGATAAGGCATGCCCATATTAAAATTTACCTACTGGCTCTTCTCTATGCTTGGTTATCATATAGATGTATATCTTATTAAGATTAAACCATTGAATCATCCTGTCCGAAGTGCATGTCTTTTGCTCTCTTCATTTCTCTACATTTACGTTTAATGAGGGATTTCCGTTTTCATATACAACTGATGAATCCTTATGGTTATGGTTATTTCACATATAATTTTGATGCTTGGAACATGGATGCTTTGCCACGAGAGCCATAACTACTACTCTAGTACATGTATCATAATTATAAACTTTTGTATATCAATAAAAATAGGCGGGATAAACTGGCAGTTTAATGTTTTGTTTGATGTGACATGAAATTATGTCACACCCCGAATGATCCAACAGATAGGCGCAAATTTAAACCGTGGTCATCCTCCGCCAATATTCTTCATACCACATATTCCACTTCGCGTGTTATGACGTTGATGTAAACAGCGGTACGCGACGGGTGGCCTTTGGTCACACAAATACACAGACTTGATATCCTTTAATGATCTCTTTGATGGCATTTTGACATCAGTTTATTAATTGAATTCTCCAGTGAAGCAAACAAAATATATTGCCTATTCTATGCCATGCGACAACCATTAAAAACGATTTTCCAAATAATCGTTAGTTAAAGAGCTACACGCCCCAAAAAGGACCCTCAAGTCAGTGTCTAGTCAAAGCAATTGTAGATGTTACGCCTGACTTCTTCTGGCTGCTACCAGCGCTCTCAAGCGACAAGGCATTCCTTGGAAAGGGTTTTTAGAGTTCAATCTGGAATAACGTGCCAGGCATCGGTCAACGACAATGTTTTGCTATTTACAGTGGGTTCTTCGGAGGTCATCTGATATTTAACCTGTTTGGTATTCGCTAGGGTCCTTGAAAAACGCGATCTGGTGGCAATTTGCCGCTCATTCTGAACAGACTGGGTGGCTTTTGTTTAGTTGCAGCAGCATATCCTGAAAGACAGTGGGTCCTGTACCCTAGTGGTAAGGTTTCGGCGCATTGGGTGTGACCTCTGTGTGGGTGCATCAGTCTGGGAATTACTCTATAAAACTCTGAGGACCGTTGCGTTTGGCGCAAATAATCTGTCTGGCAATGTCTCTATTTTTAGGGCCATTCTGACACAGATTAACAATGTTGTAAAATGCTGCTTAGCTCATTTTACGCACTGTAGAAACGACCGCTTACATGCAAAATTTCAAATTCTTCTATGCAGTAATTGCCGACATATGGATACTTTTTTGAGAGAAACATGTCTTGCCAATGCCAGGTTTTGATCAGCCCAAAGGAGCACTATCCAATTAAATCACTGTATATTACAAAATTCAGCAGCGCAACAGACAAGGTAATCAGTTAATTGGTAGCTATAAACACCTGACTACACACTACTCCATTCACATATCTTATATGAGATCGGAGTTTTTTTAAAAGAACACATTTTTACCTAGGCGTACTTTGAAACTGAAATATTCCATATTAAATCTGTACAAAAGGAACGTTCCTACTGAGCCGACCGAATAGCCAGACCAGTTCCAATATACCAAGGAGTATCGTGTGGCCATATTGTATATATCCTATTTGGTTTCATGTGGTGTCTGCTGACCTAATTGCTTTTGAAGAACACCTTTTAATCGAAAAGGCACATTTTTGATAAAGCAACAGTGAACATCTTAAGTCGTGATGGACAAATCGCATGGTTGTTTCTTTTACCAAAACTTTGGCGACTAATGGCTCTGAAGAATTCTTAAATACGAACATTATAAATAGGCGAATAACGCATTTCTACACTTGGCATTTGGCCCCTGTGGCAGATATGGAATCGAGGTCGTCCCTGAACAGCAATTGTTCTACAAATACATTGCATTTATAAAAATCATGGCGAAATATAACGTTACAATAAATTACTGGAGATCTACAGTAGAAAATTAGCACTATATAACTACAATTAAGACAATTAATTGTATTTATGTAGCAAATGGTTTGTTTTAGTGGTGCTTTTAACTTTTTTGGTAATACATCAACGTTTTGTTTGGGTCTTGTGTCTGCACATTTTGACCCTAAGTAGTTGACCAAGGCAAGGTGATAACAGATGTCCAGGGTTAAGGAATGTCTTAGCTGCTGTGTATCAAGGCACACACATGTATATTCTATGAAAGATGTTTTGGAGACAAATTCCAATGAGCTGCATTCAGTGAGAAGTCATTCAGCTTTGTAGCTGCGGATATATTTACCCGCAGTTTTAGCAGCTACACTGTATTATTACTTACGTTTCTTTATTGTTATTTGTACACTGGTTACCAGTCATCACTTTTGTGGTTTCAAGATTTGGGGAGGGCTATTTGTTACTTGGTGACTTTATTTTCTTCGGATTGTTTAGTTTTCCCCAGCCACTTTTTATTTTCATTTGCGCCAACTTTTTGCTCCTATAGCTGTTGTAATTTCTCATATTTTTCATAATTAATCCTGGTTACATTCAGTAACATACTTTATTATTTTTATATTTGGCACTTATATAGTTTGGGGGATGTTTGATTATCTCCCCAATTTTGTAACTTTGTATCTTATTAGTTTTCGTCATTAATAAATGACAATTTCAGTCATATGGACTTATCTTACTTAATTTGGAGCAAAAACAGAGCTTCGTTGTGCTTGTGAACATTTGGCTACATAAATTAGTTTTTAAATAACATTAATTGTTTTAATTGTCTGTGGCAAGTAAAACGATAAAATAAATGTCTCGTTTTTTTATTTTTCTCAAAATGATGAGACTTGTTTTACATTAGATCCAATACACTCTTGCACGGTTATATTTTGCTTCCTCAAGGGCAAATATTTTATAGTCGCATATCCCCGAAACGGCTGGATGACTCACTCAGGCTCATTTGAGTTGTTCTACCATCAATCTGATGTGCGTTTGTTTACAAATAATCACATGGCAGTCTGATTAGTATTTTTTGTTCCATCAACCAACTTGGAGATGACTTAAGGTTAAAAAAGCCCAATTTCCTTTGAAGATATTTATATTTAACCTTATTTATTTAAATTAAGAACATGCAACCCCTCAAATATAGCCTTCCACAGTAATTTTCCATAAAAGTAAAAATAATCATCAAACTTTTAAAATACCACTTAACGCATTCAAATCGATACGCAATAAGCATCAAAATGCACATGTCTAGTAGCATGCGATCCGATGAGGCACTGCAATTATATCTGCAAATCTGCAGATATAATTGCTTCCAACAAGCAGGTCAGTTATGAAGGATACTATCCCTTTCTTCCATAACAGCTTGGTAAAGTTATTTCAGGTTGTTAGGGAGATGATTCTTTCCTGCATTGTGCACTCGGAATCATCCCTCAGGTCCTTTTAATAGAATTAGTATTCGAGATCAAAGATGTTTGTTCAAACCCCAGAACGTTGTTTCTGCAACAACTCAACCCAAAGCCGAGAGCTGTGAGCAAGGCCGTTGTCATGATGAAATTTGTAGACATGGCGCAATTAACGCTCTGTTCCGGAATGAACGATTTTCAAAAGCCATGAACATGGACTGCACCTTAAACGTGGACTGATCCAGCACTTTGATGATATTTCCCTGCACACACTCTCCCAAAAGGCATCCCCCAAATTATCGACGGGCTCACATTCGACAATCGATATGGTATAGCAAAAAATGAACTTCTCCATCAAATACATCTCGATTCTAATGACGTCTGACCAGGTTCTGGCATCTCTTAGACTACTGGTCGAGGCAATTAACCTGATGTCTCATATACAAGAGGTGACGTCAGGGATGAAAGATAAAAAATGAAACTTTCTGTCAATAAAGGCCCATTTATTATATAATACACAATGTAAATAATCTGTTAATTAATCTGCAGAGATAATAATGCCATACGTCTGGTGGTTCGCAGCATATACAATGCAGTCACACTGTAAAAGCTCCGATCAAATACCATATCATTGGCATTTGCCAATTTTTATTCATCATGACATTTTCAGTTCAACTATGGAGGCGTCTGTAAAATCCTTTCCACACTCTTAAACATGGACAGCCAAATTAGCCTATTCCTGTCATTGGACAACTTTAAAGGATGAAGTAAATTGCACGACCGCGCCTTAAGTGCCGTATCGAGACCAGCACGGGGATGATTGTTTTTTAATTGAATGACATCGGGTCGGTCCGGCTTCTCGGTGGTTATAAGGTCAACTAGCAATGGGGTAGCGATTTCAGCAAATAATCGTGGCATGTTCGGTCCCATCAACCATTTTAAAACTTCAATAAAACGTGTTTTGTACTGGTTATTTGGAATGAATACAGTATCTGCGTTATACCTAGAAATCAATCGTTTTCCTGATAGTGTCCAATTTTTCACGAGAGCCAAGTGGTCCCTCCATTCTCCAGGCAGAATATCGATTATTCTCCGCAGCGCAGCGCCACCGTACGGCAACGGCCACCAACGCCACCCATCTGGCCACGTGACGTCAATGTCCAGTGTTTGTAAAGGTCCCAATATCCACAGAACATCCCGGCGATAGGACAAAAAGGATGAAAGATTGAAGAAGGTATCATCACTTACAAAAAGATACGGCGTGCTATTGTTTCCAAACCCACCATACGTTAAGTGCTTAGGAAGACAACGATGCAGAAAAATGCCACCTTCTTGATCGTTACAGGGCAGAAAATGAACACTTGGGTCCATAAACGGTTGCCTAGTGCCTTCCCCAGTGAATGATATCTCTTTAAAATGTCTACTGTACATTTGATACAGTGTTGTAAATGCTTGCATGTTGGGGACATGATTGAAATGAACACATAACCGTACTCCGTCCCAAGGTTTGGCCATCGCCCTTCTTTCAGCCCAACTTGGTACGCTGGCTCGCGGGAAGACATACCCAACTGCCGTCAGCAACTCTATCCAGGTGTCTAATATCATCAGATCTTCTTTCAAAATGATTCCTTTCTCGAATAAATGTAGATACAGTTCTTTCAACCTCGTATCAATTGATGGCGACTTGCTAGACCACGCCATTAAGTGTTTGACTATTTCGATTACAGTTTTGTTAGATGTATGAGAGCTTTTCCACAGTGTTTGACGGGATGGGTTTGTTCTCTTTGTCCAGGGCGGCGAGACCGACATGCTGCCGTTTATGTCCCACAGCAGTCTTTGAGTGATATAACCACGAATAATAACAGATATCGACATCTCACATGTAGTGGGTACTAGAAGTCCCCAAAAGGCATCATACATATGTAGCGTCGAATGGTGGCTATAGGGTACAAATGTGCCTTCTTGCACTTCTACTGGACCACTAATGGATTTGTCAAATTTCAATGGCGACTTGAGAATTTTTTCTGGCACATCGGCATACCCATCTATGAGATAATGCACAAGTAATACCCTTGAATTACGCAGTGCGTATGGCACCGGGGGAGCATTGCAGGCAGGACGGTTGGCCATGCTACCTGGGAAACCTCGAGGCCAGACATCACTTCCAGAGTAGAAATATGAATATGGGTTCCAAAAGTTCACTGTACCTGCTGGTATAACGAGAGGAGCCTCAGTACTTTTGTTATCAAGGGGTGGACTAGAGGCCAGCCATTCATATCCCATTCCTCCATCGTCCTCGTAAATCATAGTGGCTCCACTGGTTATAGCAAACAAGTAGCCGATCGTTTTTCTTCTCAATGGGGACTTGAAAAGTCTGCTGTATTTAGCCGCACCAGTTAAGTATACTATGCTGTTTTGTTTATTTGGTAAAATGACATGCAAAGAACGTGACGATGTTAACGTATCTGAGACTACAATAGCGCACCAGGGAAAATGTAGTCTATCAGACGCTTTTTCAATTAGTTGGGCGGATGCATGTTTTCCCGCATCCACAACGATCCATCTTTCGCAGGTCAAGTTTCTCGGTAATCCCATGAAGACTCTATAACTCCATTCTAGGTCCTTGTCCGACTGTTTGGTTTTTGTCTGGAGGTTTGCCGTGAAAGAAACGATGTTTTTCCAGTAGATGGTAAGGTAAGCCAACAAACCCAAAAACGCCACAAGGCCAACCGCCTTGATGGCATACCTAGAACGAAAATAAAACTAGGACATAAGAGTAAAAGCAAATAATATTAAGATGGATTTGTATATCCCTTTTCACTCAGCGGAAAGATGAATTAAAACAATTAATCATGGGGTAAAAGAGTAAAATAAAATATTATACAAGAGAGGTTTCTGCCAAGTCCCTCTGATAGGAATCAAGAAGGTAGATGAGACTTGTGAAGCTACACGTATTCCAGATTCAACAACAGAATGCGGTTCGGCAAAGTTCAGCTAATAATTATAAAAATAAGTTTCTTGAGCACTGAATGAGCAATAAATGAGGATAAATTTCTAGGCTCACTAGGGTACAATATTTACACAGTATAAAAGACATACATTTATATATGCATATAGTCGGAGTCATATTTTTTGTTAAAACTTACAGAAACATTCAGACAAAGAGAGTAATTCTCAAAGTGAATCGCCTGAAGACGGCGAAAAACCAACATAGGCTGGAACAAAAATCTGCTTCTTTGTTTTCTTATTAACATAAAAGAGTGCTGTGGGGTGGGGGTGGGGGGGTGGGGGGGGTGGGGGGGGGGAGGCATACACGCACCTGTTTGTAACACGCGACCGTTGTGATCTATACGTGTCAGTATACTGTTGGAAAAAGCCTTTACAATATCAAACGGATTTGTTCAAAAATTTCCAGAAAAAAAGGGGGAAGCAGTGTCCTGTTAGGAACGGTCCACGTACATGTAAATAATAATGGCACATCGATCGTTCTGTCGATGCAATAATTCCCGGAAAAATGCTGTAAACAACGCAACTTTCACACTTAAACTATGACGAGATTTTTTTCACAAATTAGGGACAAGCCCCCGTTTCAAAAAGTCGGGTTCCCTGGCAAAGAGTTTGGTTACCAACGTAATTGAATTGAAAGTGCATACCTTCTTCAAGATATTGTGTTATAACATATTTGGATGTTACGGAAATTTGTTGATTTTATAAATCAAAAAAGAAATTTAATGAAATATCACCCAGCAGATCGCCGGTTTGTTTATACTAGTACTTTGGATCGCTAGACGTCATATTGCATCGTTAACGTTTCAAGACCAGCTAATATTTACTGTTATTTTGAAATTGTATTAAAGTTTAAGCAATCAATAAGTTCAAAAACAAATTTCCTTTTATCTTTCTATATATACCTCCTTTTCTTGAAGAGTTCCTACGTCAATTTCTGTAAGCAAACAAAGCTAGACAGTACTGTAGGACTTCAGATTCTTTGTGAAACACTCCTAGTAGACCGCAGTTCGAGCTAGTCAACTACATATTTAAGATTCTTTGTAAAACGGGGGCCACGAAATCCCCATCTAAACATTTAAACCTAGTGACTGTTGGTCTAGAATGCTTTATTCTTTATTCAATATGCTTGCGTCCATCCTTTAAATTACCTTGCTAACATCGTTCTTCTCATAGTTTTCGAGTGTTATGGCGTCCAGATATACCTTTATAAACACCACACTTCCCTTCTCTGTGATCAACTCAATGGACAATGTGCTAAAATCAAAATACCAAAATATATAATATAATATAATATAATATAATATAATATAATATAATATAATATAATATAAACCTTTGAATGTGGGAATGTCTGAACCCACAGGGTTGAGTACAAATTTTCCTCAAGATTCCATGTAAAAAAAAGACATCTTCGAAATGGGAGGGAAACACTGCAATGAAACTCACAGCACATCCACCATTTTCTTCGTTGTAAAACAGAACAGTGTCTTTACTAGCTCAGTTTCTCTCCTCCGCTTTTGCTAGGAGGGATCTACAAGACAGTGCTGCACTCATCGGCAATTGAGTAATCGTAGTAATAGTAGTAATAGAAACTTTTTTAGTAAATAAGTAAATATTCTTTCTCATTGTGATTGTTTAATAACATATTCACAAAAATTGTATTCATATTGTCATTTTCATCCACACAAGTGGATGCAAATGTTACGGTGAAATAAACTAAACTAAACTTTATCAAAAATCGCTTTCATATAAAACCTGTAGCAAAACACCATGGCTCGCAGTAAAAAAGTATCAGCTTGTCATTCAAATGCAGAGTCAATTCCTTTCAATCATGTTCTTTTTGCTGAAAATCACGCTTCATACCTTGTTGATCCTGTGTTCAGAGGTACTCCGATGAATTCGGATGTTTGGGGCCTCTCGTTTATTGCCTGTGCAGTGATAACAGTACCATATCACGAACAATATACTGCTCCCCTCCTTCCTGCTCTATATATTTCCAGCAGCGTATGCGGGGTGAGAATAGATTGGCGTAAATATGCAATTAAGATGCTGTTGTAGTATATGACATAGTTAATTCACTATATATAAGAAGGAACAATGAGCTGAAAAAATGTAGTGCATATTATATCGATACATTGCCTTGTCGTTTAAGTGATAGGAACCACATAATAATTACATATTAATTAAAAAAGCACCAGCATTTTAATTGAATTTTAATGGTAGCAGCCTTGAGCTTTCTTTTTAACTTGGCAGCCTGTATAAATACTTTTTTAACGTGGCAGTCTGTATGAATCATATAGTTTTACATTGAGGGAAATGAAAATAAGATCTTGAAAACGTGACAGTCGATGATGAGTGGATTACAATACACAGGAATTATCATACATTTCAGTAATGCGTTGAATTTTGTTGCTGCAGATCAAGTAATTCCACATGTAACACCAATCTCAAGGTGCTTTACAGTGAAACTACCTGTACAGTGTGCCACGGTTTTCGTAATATGCAGCACATACTGTATTTATAAAAACCTTATAAAATGTCTTTTACTCAGCAAGTGACACTGAAACAGTCTACAGATGACTATACTTTTTCTCTAAAAAACACTGCTTTAAACCTAGGCCGTATCCTTACATTTGTGATGTATAAGAAGACTGGATTCATATCATGGTGTGACGCAAGCAACTTTTCCATGTTGTTGAGAATGGGTGCAGTGAAATGTTAACACTAAATGAATATTTCAATTGCCTCGATATATGCCGACGTTTGAGTCACTTTCAGTGTTATTGACCTTGGTGGTAAATAACGACGTCATTGATGTTATGGAGTCTACATACTACGTGCACTTAGTCATATTGTGGGCAAATTGGTTACTATTTCAAATCTTCTGAATGTGACAACCCGATATGTCCGACAGGCCAGATATGTCCGAAAAAAAGAGCCAGATGTGTCCGACAGGCCAGATATGTCCGACAAAAAAGAACCGGTTGTGTTGTACATATCTGGCCTGTCGGACACATCTGGCTCTTTTTTGTCGGACATATCTGGCCTTCTCTGGTCGTAGGACATATATGGCCTGTCGGACATAAAGAGGTACATACAAAACATTTGTTATCCAGTTTTAATATGAATCCAAACCAGATTCGTAAAGCACAATGTAAAGTTAGATAATCTATTGCAGTTGCTTTCAGAGTTCTTTTCTCACCCACGAGAGATCACAGTGCTGCGTTGCTTGAATGTTTTAGGTGCGACACAGAAATTGCTCTGTTTATGTTATATTATGGCTGTAGAATACAGACTCAAAGGCAGCGACTGGCAGCATTTGGGGTTTTAGTACCTAATTATACACTATACGTATGATTATATGTATTGTCCGCTGTTTTCAAACTGTAGTGGTCAAATGAATACGCCAACTATAAAGCATCTATCACATTAAAAGAAATGTGTCGAGCCAACGAAATGGAAGTCATGTAGCCAAACTCATCTTTAGCATACCGGCTAAAAAAATATTTCCTAGCCTTACAAAGCTTTGCCTTTGTTTCCATTACAAACAGATGAGAATTATGGCGTATAAAATAAATGAAGAAAAACATAACGTTGAAAGCCTGCATAACAAACATACATGTATCTACTACGTTAATGTTAACATACATAAAAAAGTCCCAGAATTAATGTTATGAATTAAAGTCGCAGTGGGGTAGATTACACTTTATATAATCGTAATTTTATGAAGATTGAATCAGAAGAAATGCATAGTGTACATATATAAATATGTATAGCAGTTCACCGGAGTTAAACCAAATGCGCTAAAAACAACGGTAAGCAATACAAGAAATATAAGAGCTAGAGGAACAATATATATTCATTTTATCTGTCTTTACCAACATATGCAGACACTCATTTCGTAGTCATAATTTTATCCAATAAAATTATTGGGAAAATGGGCATGCGCAATAACGGAAAGAATGAAGAAATACTCTGCGTCACTCGTGATGAGATTAAAACATCGCTCTGCAAAGGACAATAAAGGATTTTATCAAAAACCAACGGCGTGTTCGGAGCATAAGCTTTACAGGTAAAGGATCAGCATATGGTACGAAACATGATTTTCAGAAAAAGTACTAATACTGCATATATTTCTACTTTGAGTTGAAACAATTCATTGGTACAGTTTAGTGGTAGACAAAACAGAATGATGGCTTTTATGTGCTTTATTCGGCTAATTTTGAAGAAAATTATGTCTGTGTCTAAATAAGGAAAACGATGGGTAGTTGACCTTGGATTGCATATTTATGTGAAATTGTATTGTATCAGCATATGGCACGAAACACTATTTTCAGAAAACGTACTATTACTGAAAGTCTGTGTCCAAATGAAGAGGTGATGGGTAGTTGAAGTTAGATTGTATATTTATGTGCAATTGCATCACGAGTTGTTAATTTATATAGGAATGGCCACAAATATTACCATGTCTTTATTGCTGCACATTTCTAGCGGTAGAAACATGTTGCACGGAATTTTAGACGGCTTGAAGCTCTGACACAACCAAGGTTGTTTGAATTATTGTGGATGCTTTTGGTACACTTACACTAAAAACATAATCAACAGAATTGTCCTTTAATATGGACCTGTTTTCAAAAATATGTTTCTTGCTACTTACTTGAATTATCAGATAAAATAACCATTGCATACGTGTTTTGGGTATCTTTATTTCCCAAATTAACCTCATAGTGTAAAGATTGATTAGTAACTGCTTAGTAAGAGAAACGACTCCCCTTGCTGCAGTTACGCTCTTCAAGAGACAATACCATTATTCTGACAGGTTTTTTCTTAGTCGGTCTTACTCCTAGTCTTTGTCGGTTCTGATTTGTCAGTTTTATGAGGGGACTGTTAAATCAGAGAGTGATTTATGCCCTCTGTTTAAATAGGGTTCACACCAGGAGATCTTGGGTCCCTGTTAGAAGCAAAGGTAGCTAGCTGCTCAATTTTTCTGCAAGTAATCTGTCTGAAGGAGCATTGATTTCCTTAGAGACAATTCATAGCAGAGGTTAATTTTACAAATTCAAAGCTTCTAGAAATGGATAAATGGGTATTTGGAAAAATAATGTGTGTATATTTATATAATTTGAATATATTGTATTTTATTTGAATAAACCAAAAGGTGTGTTATTCATTTTATTTTTTTTTAATTACAGGTTATCGTCTGACCCAGATTCAATAAAAATGTTTTCCATCAAATTTGGACTGTTGCTGCTTTCATTTGTTCTAACCTTTGATTCGTCATATGGAGGGAAGGTAATTCTTTAGTCTTATAATTTTCTTTCTTAACCGACTTAAATGATGTGCTGGAAATTTATGACGGTTGAGGTTATCGTGTAGTTCAGTACACAGAGAGGCTACAATGTATCATGATGTTGCAATCAAAATTATATGACAAATATTTTGTCATTCTAATCAATTTAATAAAAGCTTTATTGTAGCCTTTTAGTAGCAGGAATTTTAGTGATCTCTTCAATTTAAAATGTAATTTTTTTATCCAGGTTGAAGAGGATAACAAAGATTTTACTCCGTATAGGTTCAAGAAATTAAAAAAATTATTTGACATCTGTGACGTCAATAAAGACGGCAATGTAACAAAGGAGGAGTACATTGATTTGTCGACAGAGCGAGCTGCACTGCCATCCTGGAGAGTTAAGGCAGTCTATGGTTTAATGACCATGGCCTATAAGACCTGGTGGTCGAATGAATACACCGACTTTAAGACGTCTATTGCATTTGAGGATTGGGTTCAGTCTATTGAAAAGGTTTCCGGCTCTACCAGTGATATACATGCAGTCTTCGAATGGGCTATGGATTTTTTCCATATTGTTGACCTCGACTGCAGCGAGGACTTAACGCTTAGTGAGTACTCTAAATTCCTTGATATATATCGCAGCACGGCGAATAAAAGGGCCGTTTTCCATGTCATTGACAGGGATGGTGATAACGTCATTGATGCTAAGGAGTTCACGTATGGGGTATATCATTTTTCCTTCGACCAAGCTGCCAACTCCGCTGCTTATATTTTTGGCTCACGAGATTGAAATCGATTTGGGTAAAAAGCAAGTCAATGGATTTCCATTTAATTTTGGTTGAGGGATGACTTTTCTGATATTTCACAGTGTATTCTTGCCTGTCGCAATATTTATTTAAAAACGTATCCGCTTTTGAAATGTATCATTTTTCATTCAATTTGAATTTTTCAAGTAAATGCTTCAGGCCTACGCAACTACCAGTCTCGGCACTAAATGATCCTGAATTCACCGGTAGATCGGACCACAATATTCGTTTTCAAGTCTGGTAGTTGGGTAGGCCTGTGCTTCAAGCATTCAAATTGCTTTGACTCATATTTAGTGTACTGGGTATTTGAATAAATGGATTCCATTCTTTTATCTTTGAACTATCTATTTTCATTCAGAAATATTTTATATGAGAGAGCAAACAAGGAAACATGTATCCTAAATTTTAACATCCAAACATTTTTATAGTTGTGTTTTTCACATTGCGATCGCCTCTCTTGATAACACTAAAAGCTTTAAATTAATAAACATGACGTAAAGTTGCTTATTTTCTCACGAATCGCGTTTATTATAAATGCATGTCATTTTCTTTAAATATATGTCAGCAAATTCCCAAACTGCTGGATCAAATAAAGAGTGTAAATGTAAGCTGGTCGAGTATTTCCGCTGATTATAGTGTCTACACTAGTATATGTATATATATTACTCGTGTTACTAATAGGTCTTTTATTGTTAATCCATCTACAGGTACTTCAGGTGTTCTCTTCTGATCTTTCAAAATATCCATGAATGTTTTCGAAGAAATTTGTTTTGCGTGTAACTGTCCTGTATATAAGTAAAAAAAGTCATGATAGGGAAGACATGGACATTTTAATGTTCGCAAGCTTCTAGCGTAAGATATTTTTTTTCAATTCTGCTGTCGATGTATTTCACAAGCCTGGCAGCATAATGAGCTTCTTTTGTCACATGGTAGCATATCCTATATAAAATAAAGTTCGATGTTTACATTTACGATGATGGATGGCAGAGCTCTGTGCATCATTCTTTGCGAAAATAAAAAAAGGAAAACGACAGAGCCAAGCTGAATTACCAATTTACTTGCAAACCAGACAGAAAAAGGCATAACCAGTGATAATTTAGTGTACCAAAATTTAGAACGGAACGTTTTAAAAATAGCTTCATTCCGTTTTCCTTTCAAAATTTAGGGATCGGTGTTTCATTCTAGAACTTATCTTGGTCCTCATTGCATATCATTTATCATATCTCCATTGCATCAAACTTTAGAGTTGTGTGCTTTATTTATTTTAGAACTTATTTTGCTCTTTTGTATACCCTTCATTTTACGTAAATATTTTAGATGGTGATATGTATTCTTCTCAAGGTCATGAACACCTTCAACCTTTCGTTACTGTGTATAAATAAACTTCTTATATTAAGCCCCGAGGAAGTCCAATATGACGGATTTGCTTTACTAAGACTCTGATAGCGATAAGAAATCACATAAATCACTCAGAAAATTAGTGTTTCCCAGTGATATTAACAATCAAGCGTGGTTATCAAAACAGCTTAGGCAGATCATTAAGTTTGTTATCTACTGGTGTCTGTCTGTCTATTTGTCTGTCCATCCATCCATCTATTTATCTATCCATCTATCTATCACAAAAGAGACAATCTGTTTGAACGATTTTCAAATGTTTGTCAACAGGATGTCCTATTTTGTCTTATAGCCCGCATTAAATGTAGTTTGATGTTTACATCCAGTGATACAAATGTATGTTTTTGAAAATGGAAGTGTAAGATGATTGGTAACATGTCGGATAAGGGACAGGCGTGACTAATAATGTTCATCCCGACAATCGTTATTTTAATACACCACTTTCATTGAAACAAATAGTAGATAATACTGGGTTCTGTAAGAGAAGCAACAAACCTCTGGTAAGTTAAGGTAAATAGAATTATATATTGATGGATATAGTCTGTATTGAATGTGTCAACAACTTCAGTCATTTCAACCACTTTAAGATCCAATGTTCACGAACATTGGAATTTCAGTTGATCGACCGAACTCTGAAGCGTTTATGGTACAAACCTTATGATATTGCACTGTCTGTGTGCTGTAAAGGTTGCCACATGTAGACCTACCAAAATACAGGCACTGTTTTTTGTTGATTCCAGATTACATATTTAAGTACCTATGTATGCAAAGCCAAGCAATAGTATTTTCTTATATGAAGGGTGTTGTATAAATTTGTATTTCACACTCGATGAACGTTGTACAGTTTAGTTTAAGTTGTTTGTTACTTTTGTTTTAGAAACCTGAACAATACAGAATCCATATAAGAATGTCCTCAATTAATCTGAAAGTTCTTCTCCTTCTTATGGTTGTTCAGAATAACTGCTCTTCGAAGATGGTAAAGGTAGGTCCAGACACGAATTTGTTATTGTCCTTTGAATCTTTAAAGAAGCTAGACTACTTTAAATCGGGTGTCTACAAGAATCATAAACTGCTACTGTAAACAGTGAAGGGACAACAAAGTTATAAGAAACACAGAGCACATTTTGTAACGCATAAAAGATTATAAAGGATGCATGTAGTTCAGTGTACCTGTACTACTGTAAATAGAACCAATTTTATAACAGGATATGAGCACAGGATTTAAAGCATCATTTAAAAAGGTATACTGCAAGAAACCACGCTAGTCACTTGGACCCCATTTCCAGAGATTACATCGATCTACTTTAGATCGACCTAACTCCCTGGGGGTTCACGCTAAATAGCTGTCAGCCGGGCGGACACAAACGTTAATTACACCTTTACAGCTTGTAGTAGGCGGGACGGACATTTAAGCCGGAATATCTGACAGTAATCTAGTGAGACTCCCCGCGGGGATAGATCGATCTAAAAGCTCTGGGAATACAGCCTTGGTCATTGGGGTTTGGATTAAACTGATAAGGTGCTTCTATAAAAACAAAAAATTAAAGTTAGGATGAACAATAGGCAATGTTTGTTTCATAGTATTTATTTTATTATTATTATTATTATTATTATTATATTACCGCTAGAAATGTGCAGCAATAAAAACATGGTAATATTCACATTTATGGCCACTCCTATAAAATTTAACAATCCGTGATAAAATGTTATATAAATATGCAGTCTGACTTCAACTACCCATCACTTCTTCATTTGGACACAGACTTGCAGTAATAGTACGTTTTCTGAAAATCGTGTTTCGTGCCATATGCTGATACCATACAATTTCATATAAATATGCAATTCAAGGTCAACTACCCATCGTTTTCTTCATTTGGACATAGACTTAATTCTCTTCAAAATTATCCGAATAAAGTACATAGAGGCCATCAAACTGCTCCGTCTACCACTAAACTGTACCAACCCATAGTTTCAACTCAAAGTAGCAATACATGCAGTATTAGTACTTTTTTTCTGAAAATCATGTTTCGTACAAATATATGCTGATCCTTTACCTGTAAAGCTTATGCTCCGAACGCGCCGGGTGGTTTCTGATAAAAACCTTTATTGTCCTTTGCAGAGCGATACTTTATTTTCATCTCGAGTGACGCAGAGTATTTCTTCATACTTTCCGTTATTGCGCATGCCCATTTTCCCAATAATTTTATTGGATAAAATTGTGAATACGAAATGAGTGTCTACATATGTAGGTAAAGACGGATAAAAAAAAAAGCGAAGATATTTAATGTTCCTCTCTTCCTTTTTGTATTTCTTCCCTTTGCTTTCAGCTCATATGGTATAATTATGTAATAAAATCCCAAATGCCGCCAGTCTCTGCCTTTGAGTCTGTATTCTACCGAAATAATATAACATAAACAGAGTAATTCCTGTGTCGCACCTAAAACATTCAAACAACGCAGTACTATGTGATCTCTCGTGGGTGAGAAACAGCACTAAAACAACTGCAATGGATCATCTAGCTCCACATGGTGCTTTACGAGTTTGGATTGGATTCATATCAAAACTGGATAACAAATGTTTTGTATGTTGGTCCTTAATTCTAATCGCAATCAATTAAGCTTTAATTTTCAATTATCTGTCTCATGTAAAGTATGTAAGGCCGTGAACAGTTTTATTGCACACAAAAATAATATCATAACTGGCATTTTCAGTGATGAATGAGGCTACTATAAGTCAGTCAGCTAGTACACTTGTTGAGTAAAAGATATACAGCTTTTATATATATATATATATATATATATATATATATATATATATATATATATATATATATATATATATATATATATATATATAAAAGCTGTATATCTTTTACTCAACAAGTATATATATATATATATATATATATATATATATATATATATATATATATATATATATATATATATATATTACGAAAACCGTGGAACAGGTAATTTCACTGTAAAGTACCTTGAGCTTGGTCTGCAGAAACAAAATTCAGGGCATTACTGAAATGTATGATAATCCCTGTGTATTTTAATCCACTCGTCATCGACTGGCGCGTTTTCAAGGTCTTATTTTCATTTCCTTCAGTGCAAATCTATGATTCATACGGACTGCCAAGTTCAAAAATTTCAATGCTGCTACTTTTGTCAATTTTTTATGATCTCCTACTTAAATTTAATTTCACAACGGTCTGGGAAATGTTATTATTTTGCCAAGGATTTGTAAGGTACTTCTGTTTTCACTGAGGTCGTCTTTTAAAATGATGGTATATTTTGGTAATACAGAGATTATCATATATTTCAGTGACCAATAAACAATATTCACATTATAAAAGAGAGTAGGATTCCATGAACAATGGAAAATAACTGGTAACTATATATCCTAAAAAAAAAACACGAACTTATAGCCCAGTCGCTGTCAGGCTTTTGGTGTTGCAAGTTATATCTTTACAGCATATCTGAAAAATGACATGCCTCGTCGTATAGCCTGAGTAAGAAAGTTTGTGAAACATATGACCGCAAACAATCGATATCCTTTGGTGCCTTCTTTCTTGTTATGAATGGAACTATGAAAGTTTGTGGTACACTGGGATGGAGGTGACATAAACAAAAGAATATTGCTGTCCATGCCGGAATCACTCGAGGAACTGCCTGTAAGATCACATAGTGCCATCGAAGAGAGCAACATACCCAACCAACTATTAACCATTTTTGTCGACTCTGTAACTTCAGCCTGGGAGCATCGTATACTCTGGGAGTATCGTCAAAAGGAAACATCCCCGGACAAATTGCTAAAACGTATACAAGTTTTCAGAGGAACAATCAACGCCATATGCAGCCTTTCAATCGGTGACCTTGCCCAAGGAGTCAGATTGAGCTTCGTTACCTGCCCCGACTTACAAGTTTCAAGGCAATATATCGATATGACTTGCACTACATATTTTCAGCTCATTTTTCCCTTTAATATGTAGTGAATTGACTTGTGTCATATACTACCGTAGCATTGTAATTACATATTTATGATGATCTTTTTTCAACCCGCATACGATACTGCTACTGGAAATGTATAGAGTAGGAAGGGGGGGGGGGGGGAGACAGTATATCGTTCGAGATACGGTATAGTACTGTTAAAACTGTACAGCCAATAAATAAATGAGGGGCCTCAAATATCCGAATCCATCAGACGTGTTCTGGGCATCTCTAAACATAGGATCAACAAGGTAAGAAGCGTGATTTTCAGCAAAGCGATCATGATTGAAAGCAAATTGACTATTTGAATGACACGCTGATACATTTTTTTATGCAAGTAAAGGTGTTTTGCTACAGGTTTTATATGAGAGCGATTTAAGGTAAAGACATGGTTCTGTTTTACAACGAAGGAAATGGTGGGTGAATGACCTTAGATAGAATTTTTAAACGAACGTGGAATTAAATAAACATAAAAAAATGTATATGGTAATGGCCACAGGGGGGTTACAATTATTCCATTGCTGAAAATTTCCAGGTAAGTTGTCAAAGGCAAACTATATGATATGTAAATGGGAAAGTATACACCCCCCAAAAAAATAAATAATAACAAATAAATTAAAAATGTAAGAGAGGGATTTAAGAGAGTGACACAATTGTTTTTGCATTCGGGAATTCGGGGCCAAAATATTTAGCAGCTCAAAACTTTTCCCCTGATTACTTGATCTCTTACGAACAGTAATAATTTACTGAGATTAAATGAGAATCAGTTAAGAACTAAAAACAATTAATCACGATTGAACTAAGAACCCTAAAATTATTAATCCTTGGCGGATTTTGAAATTCCTAGTGAGGGTAGAATAGGGACATAGGCTGATATTTGTTTGTAATGCAACCGGTAGATGTCTCTGTGATTTAAGTACAGTCTGCAACGTTGCATGATCTATTTTGATTGGTAACTTAAAGGTAAAGATGTTCACTGTATAACTTATTCTTATTGGTGGATATGTATATATGGGTTGACATGACTATAAAAGCACTGCTTGAAATAAATCGTTCTTTTCTATGCTGACTTTAGCAAGAAAGCTACATAGTGAGTGCATTCATCTTTAGTCAATCGAGAAATAAAGTACTTTAATATAAGGCACTTGGCCACATTTACGTCACGCTGCAATATTAATCAGTAAGTATAGTTCGTAAGGTCTGATTGGAAAATGCTCTTAGAAATGAACATGCTTTTCCTTTAATATTTTGAGTGTAATAAATGCATAATGTCCCATAGTAACTATTTTTGGGTTCAATAACTTAATATTCAATGAAAATTATGTCATGGTTTGAAGATTTAGATTGGAACTTCCTTTCTTATCAATGTGGTGTGTTGGATAGCCAACATGTGCTGTCAAATTAACGCTTAATCTCTTGTAAACTTGACCGTTACTTCCACTGGAAAGCTAGGAGAGTACAAGTGAGTACTGTCCTGCATCAAGCCACTTCCTTCAAAAACGCCAAAATCAAATTAGCCCGATTTCCATATTCTTAGGAAAAATAATATGTGCGACATTATTAAGTTCCCATGTGTACTGGTACACTACGCGACCACGTCTTACACGTTGCTAGCTGGTACAAAACTGTGGTCTTTCCACATATACACATACCCCTGGTGACAAAGGAGTATAATTCAACATTTGAGTAAAACACAAGTCAACAGGTGTGGGAGAGTTTCAACAATACCTTCATATAGTACGCGGCTATGACAGTTAGTCCTTGTGCATCTATATAACCTTAAACAGAGATACTGCACTGAAATCTGTTAATAATTAAAGCATATTTAAATTATTAATAGATTCATTGCATATGGCACCCACATTCAAGCTTACACATATTATTTTTTAGGTATCATATGCTACGAAAGACCTTTATCCCTGGAAGGCTAGAAAGCCATTTGAATTTATTTTTCATTTTAATATATGTCTTTCCGTCTCCATGTTGCACACATTCAATATTCATTCTTTTTTTATTATTGAACTTAAGAAATGTAAATTACAGTATACAATACTTCTTTGTTACCCCTCGCTTACTGCTCTCTCACACACATACATACATACATACACACATAACTGCTACTGATGTCTCATCATTTTCATTAATAAATAAGATATTTTGATAAGCACAGCATTTTTTTTCTAACACAGATAGCATTCGATGTCCCTAACCGACAGATGTCCCCCATTTTTTTATTTAGTGTAAATGTAATATTTTACCTGGGAAATTAATAAATTCAATTATCGTCATTGTTTCCAAGAATAATATCCGATGCAAAAATATGAATATTGACTCCCTTTTCTTCCCTTAACCACTTTTCGATTTGCATCCACAAGTTTTTTTTTTGCGAGATCACAATCTACGAATAGATGTTCAATTGCTTCCATCCTTGTGCTACATAAATTGCAATGAGGATTATCAACTATTTTATATTTGAACAGTAAGTATTTTGTCCCTAGATTTCTATGAATACATCTAAAGTTAAACCATCTGAGTTTGGATTCTTTTATATCTGTCAGGAGACGATTGTAGCTAAGATTCCATGTTATTGCTTTATTAAGGAACCTTTCCCATTTTATTTCATTTTTAGGGGTTTCGTAGAGTTTTTTATAAACTTATCATAAATCGCTTTACAACCTTTTTTGTTTTTCCATATATAAGCATAAGCGGTTTGGGTATTTTCAGGTTATAAGTTTTCTGTGTACCAGTTATTTCTTTTAAATTGGGAAATGCATTATAGATAGCATTTCTTAGGCCAAAATATTTTGTAATTGGGAGACTATTTTGTATGCATACGTGATTTCTCTATATGCCGTTTGGATCAAGCAAGTCGAGCACCACCCGGAAACCTTTCTCAAATAATGGTTTTAAGAAAACGGCCTTGTTTTCGATCAAAATACTCGGATTATACCACAATGGAGCTTCCAGAAAATCTTGTGTGTCATTTTCCTGTATTACGCTAGCGTACTGTGAGTAATATGAAAATAATTTTTTCCAAAATAAATTTGTCGTGGTTTCCCCGCATTGTTTCGCATATACAGGCCCAAACTGGCAGAGCGACGTCGTGTCACAACTTGTAATTTCGGTAAAAATCCTTCCGTATTGGTTAGTATTCGATAGTATTCTGCGAATACAAGTTAGTTCTAAAGCTTTAATACATGATTCCAAATGCACCATTCTACAGCCCCCATTTTCGAAGTCTTGAATAATTGTCTTTCTCGATACCCTATCATTTTTCCCATGCCAAATGAATTTGAAAAGAATTGAGTTTAACTCTTTTATCCATTGGGCACTGGGACCTGGTAGTGACATGAACAGATGAGTAAACTTTGGTATCAGTAGTGATTTAACCGCCGTTATTTTTCCTAGGGTGACCAGTTATTAATCTCTTTTTTGATGACAGCCAACTTTATATTATAATTGCGTTCTTCTATACAATCAAGTTCAGCTGGAAAGGTAAAACCTAGAACAGATACAGATTCATTTGCCCAGTTTATTTTTTCGTTTCTACGCAGAATTTTCTTACTATTGATTTTTGAGCCAATCCATACTGCTTTTGTTTTGGAGATATTTTGTTTTAAACCGGAATATTTGGAAAACTGGAACAAAAGGTCTAATGCACGTTTTAGCGATTTCTCTGAGCCGTCTAAAAATACCACTGTATCATTGGTATATTGTAATAATTTTATCTCTTCTCTTGCTATACCGATTCCTCTTATGTTTTTTTCCTGTCTTATAAGAATTCCTATTATTACTGCGCATAAATTAAATATATAGGGTGATGCAGGGTAACCCTGTCGACACCCTCTGCCTATTTTAAAAAATCGAGAGAAAATTCCATTCTATATGACACACAGTTCAGCATTTTATGAAGGATTTTAATCCACCTAATAAGGTCATTTCAAAAATTTAAAAAATCTAATGTTATGTAAATAAAAGACCAGGATATGCTATCAAAAGCTTTTTGAAAATCAATAAGTAAAATAATACCTGGGATTTCTTTGACTTTTGTATATTGCAGAACGTCATACAGGATTCTGATGTTCTTTCCTATATACCTCCTATGTACCTCCCCTTTAAAAAGACCTTCTGATTTTCGTGAATTAAAAATTCAATAACAGATTTTAACCTATTACAGTATTAGCAATACACGAGGAAAGAATTTTATAACAATTATTTAACAGGGAGATCGGCCTCCAGTTGGTCAGAAATTCCCTTGGTTTGTCACCTTTCGGTAGTATAGAAATAACCCCCTGCACCTGGGTGGTGGTGAGTATTCATTCTTTACAATATCAGACATTTTACCGCGTACAACCTGTAGAGTTATAAACTGTAGAGTAAAGGCAGTATTGGGAACAACTCCTCCATATCTATACTGACTGTGACAAACGTGATTTATTTATTTATTTATTTATTTATTTATTTATTTATTTATTTATTATTTTGTAAACTCAACAAACCTGGGTCTGTTTATGACACTTCTCTTGTGGTTGCATATTGCAACAATTATATTGTTGGTTCCCTTAATTCCCCAAACCACAATGGCTTTCAAAAACGATGTCACCCAGCCGATGGTAACCTTTTTAACAGTGCCGTACCGATTGATACCCCGCTTATTGTCACAAATTGCTCCTTCTCTTTAGTATTTTATAGGTGGATTTTGTTGCTATCTTTAAAGCCCCTGGTGACCCCCCCCCCCCAAAAAAAAAATAGAAAAAAAAAGATTCATAGCAATGCTGTGAGTTTTATTGCAGTTTTTCTCTCCAATTTCGAAGATGTCTTTTTTTCATGGAATCTTGAGAAAAACTTGTGCTTAACCCTCTTGGATCACATATTCCCACATCCAAAGGTGCAACTGGCTATTATATTAAATTATATTATATTATAATTTTTGGTATTTTGATTTTAGCACATGACCATTGTATTAATGCCACAGAGCAGTGAAGTGTGGTGTTTATATTAGTACATCTGGACACCATACCACTTGAAAACAATGAGAATAAGTACGTTATCGAGGTAAGTAAATTAACGTAAGCATATTGTACATAAAATGCTATTAAGCATTAACCTAGAATAAAATTGGAGTCGTTTGACTCTCTAGTCAGAGCCCAGCACCCCTTGACCCTCGGGGTTAATATGACTCCTATATAAGGGTCAAATTACCCCACTACCAAGGTCTTTAGACTATCTTATTAGAGCCAATCACCCCCTGGCTCTCATGGAGTAAATCTTACTCTAAAATTAGATTCAAATTACCGGGGGCCAGTGTCAGTATAAACATTACTTTATTGGCCATGGTCGGTTTTAGTTTTGCATGAACAAGAGATTTTCTGTGTGTTTCTGCACGCAGAACTCGTGGACTTATTACTGGCCCGGGCTTTCAGTTGCCCACACCCTTTATGTGATATGTTGGTATATAGCCAGCAGGTTTTGTTTCCAGGTTGTAGGTTTGACCCGCTTATGCATGTCACTGGGGAGGAATGCTCACTCATTGGTATATTTGTGGTATAGATATATGTCATGCTGTTTATTACCAGAGTCACAAACTGTTTGTTATTGCTGCTTGACTATTCTTCTTGACCGGATGGCCTTGTGTTTAGCGTGTCCGCCTCCGGAGGGGAAGAACGTGTGCTCAAACCCGCTCGGGGTCATACCTGTTTTTTTTTAGTTTTGTTTTTTTAAATACTTATGTGTCAAAGAGTCAAAAATTCCTTAATATGGAGTTATGGTGACTCTTTTGAAGAGATAAATCAAGAGATAAATGGATGTGTGAATGGAATCTATTGTTACTCTCCTGTGGAGTCTGGGATGGCGTCACTCCATCGGAGTTACCTTGACTCCAATTGGGAGTTATTTTAGGCACCACTGCTGGACTCCAAGTTTGGACTCACTTGGACTCAGATTTTATTCTCAGTGTTTATTCAAGACCAACGATCATTCGGTTTAAATGTTAAGATGGGGATTGCTTGTTCGTAATTTGTGTACAATTTGTAATTTGTCGTCAAAGTAAAGGTGTAAAAGGCTGCGTTGCTTACGACACTTTTTCCTGGATTTCCAACATTAA
Organism: Lingula anatina; assembly: GCF_051362555.1. NCBI lineage: Eukaryota > Metazoa > Brachiopoda > Lingulata > Lingulida > Lingulidae > Lingula > Lingula anatina. Next base: position 18,274,261 of record NC_141771.1, on the reverse strand, counting down.
TCATTTTAATTATTATATTTACTCAGCTTTTATTATTCATATAATTGCTTGTTTTTCTGATAACTTTATTTGTAAACAGCACTGAGACGGTAGTGTCGTGCAGTTTTTTAGAAGTAAATATTATTATTTTTTCTTGAAATTTCCTGGGACTGAAATTTGAACAAATCTGTTTTATTGGAAAGGCTTTTTTCAACAGTAGACCGACACATATTGATCACAACGGTAGGGAAAATGTACAGGTCTTTTTTCTTCGTCTTCCCGCTGTGTTTAAAAGGGATATTAAAACCATTCATCTAAGTTTTGTTTACTTTTAATCCTATGACCTGGTTACTTTAATTTTCTTTCTAGATATGCCATCAAGGCGGTTGGCCTTTTAACGTTTTTGTATTTGTTGGCCTACCTTACCATCAACCAGAAAAATGCCCTTTCTTACGTGGCAAACCTTTTGCCAGAAACCAAACAATCGGGTGAGGGCCTAAAATTGAGCTATAGAGTCTTTATGGGATTACCCAGAAACCTGACCTGTGACAGATGGGTTGTTGTGGATGCAGGAAAACATGCATCCGCCCAACAGATTGAAAAAGTGTCTGATAGACTACATTTTCCCTGGTGCGCTATTGTAGTCTCAGATACGTTAACATCGTCACGTTCTTTGCATGTCATTTTACCAAATAAACAAAATGGCATAATATACGTAAATGGAGTGACTGAATACAGCAGCCTTTTCAAGTCCCCAGTGAGTAGAAAAACGATCGGCTACTTGTTTGCTATAACCAGTGGAGCAACTATGATCTATGACGACGATGGAGGAATGGGATATGAATGGTTGGCCTCTAGTCCACCCCTTGATAACAAAAGTACTGAGGTTCCTCTCGTTATACCAGCAGGCAAAGTGAACTTTTGGAACCCTTTTTCGTATTTCTTCTCTAGAAGTGATGTCTGGCCTCGAGGTTTCCCAGGAAACATGGCCAATCGTCCTGCCTGCAGTGCTCCGCCGGTGCCATACGCATTGCGTAATTCGAGCGTATTACTTGTGCATTATCTCATAGATGGGTATGCCGATGTGCCGGAAGAACTTTTCAAGTCGCCATTGAAATTCGACAAATCAATCATTGGTCCAGTGGAAGTGCAAGAAGGCACATTTGTACCCTATAGCCACCATTCGACGCTACATATGTATGATGCATTTTGGGGACTTCTAGTACCCACTACATGTGAGGTGTCGATATCTGATATTATTCGTGGTTATATCACTCAAAGACTGCTGTGGGACATAAACGGTAGCATGTCGGTCTCGCCGCCCTGGACAAAGAGAACAAACCCACTCCGTCAAACACTGGGGAAAGGCTCTCAAACTTGTAACAAAACTCAAATTGAAATAGTCAATCACTTAATGGCGTGGTCCAGCAAGTCGCCATCAATTAATGCAAGGTTAAAAGAACTGTACCTACATTTATTCGATAAAGGAATCATTTTGAAAGAAGATCTGGTGATATTAGACACCTGGATAGAGTTGCTGACGGCAGTTGGGTATGTCTTCCCGCGAGCCCAAGTACCAAGCTGGGCTGAAAGAAGGGCGATGGCCAAACCCTGGGACGGTGTAAGGTTGTGTGTTCATTTCAATCATGTCCCCAACAAGCAAGCATTTACAACACTGTACCAAATGTACAGTAGGCATTTTAAAGAGATAACATTCACCGGGGAAGGCACTAGGCAACCGTTTATGGACCCAAGTGTTCATTTTCTGCCCTGTAATGATCAAGAAGGTGGCATTTTTCTGCATCGGTGTCTTCCTAAGCACTTAACCTATGGTGGGTTTGGAAACAATAGCACGTCGTATCTTTTTGTAAGTGATGATACCTTCTTCAATCTTTCATCCTTTTTGTCCTATCGCCGGGATGTTCTGTGGATATTGGGACCTTTAAAAACACTGGACATTGACGTCACGTGGCCAGATGGGTGGTATTGGTGGCCGTTGCCGTACGGTGGCGCCGCGCTGCGAAAAATCATCGATATTCTCCCTAAAGAATGGAGAGACCACTTGGCCCTCGTGAAAAATTGGACACAATCAGGAAAACGATTGATTTCTAGGTTTAATGCAGATACTGTATTCATTCCAAACAACCAATACAAAACACGCTTTATTGAAGTTTTGAAATGGTTGATGGGACCGAACATGCCACGATTATTTGCTGAAATCGCCACGCCATTGCTAGTTGACCTTATAACCACCGAAAAGCCGGACCGATCTGATGTCATTCCATTAAAGAACAATTATCCACATACTGGTCGCGATACGGCACTTAAGGCGCGGTCGTGCAATTTACTTCATCCTTTAAAGTTGTCCAAGGACAGGGATAGGCTCATTTGGCTGTCCATGTTTAAGAGTGTGGAAACGATTTTACAGACGCCTCCATAGTTGAACTGAAAATGTCATGATGAATAAAATGGGCAAATGCCAATGATATGGTATTTGGTGGGAGCTTTTACGGTGTGACTGCTTTTTATGTGCTGCGAACCACCAGGTTCTCTTAAAACAGACGTATGGCATTATTATCTCTGCAGATTAACTTACAGATTATTTACATTGTGTATTATATAATAGATGGGCCTTTATTGACAGAAATTTTCATTTTTTTATCTTTCATCCCTGACGTCACCTCTTGTATATGAGACACAAGGTTAATTGCCTCGATCAGTAGTCTAAGAGATGCCAGAACCTGGCCAGCCGTCATTAGAATCGAGATGTATTTGATGGAAGTTTTCAATTTTTGTTTTACCCTATCGATGGTAGACAGAGCGTGTGCAGGGAAATATCATCGAAGTGCTGGATCAGTCCACGTTTAAGGTGCAGTCCATGTTCATGTTTTTTTTTAATCGTTCATTCCGGAACAGAGCGTTAATTGGGCCATAACATTTTGCAAATATCTCACTACATTTGCAAGAGGTGACCTCAGCAATATCTACAAATTTCATCATGACAACGGCCTTGCTCACAGCTCTCGGTTTTTGGTTGAGTTGTTGCAGAAACAACGTTCTGGGGTTTAAACAAACATCTTTGAGCTCGAATACTAATTCTATTAAGGACCTGAGGGATGATTCCGAGTGCACAATGCAGGAAATAATGATCTCCCTAACAACCTGAAATACCTCTGCCAAGCTGTTATGGAAGAAAGGGATAGTATCCTTGGAAGCAATTATATCTGCAGATTTGCAGCTATAATTGTAGTGCCTCATCGGATTGCATGCTACTTGACACGTGCATTTTGATGCTTATATTGCGTATCGATTCGAATGCATTAATTGGTGTTTTAAAAGTTTGATGATTATTTTTACTTTTATGGAAAATTAGGCTATATTTGAGGGGGTGCTTGTTCTTAATTTGAATAAATGATATTAAATATAAATATCTTTAAAGGAAATTGGACTTTTTTAACCTAAAGTCATCTCAAAGTTGGTTGATGGAACAAAAATACTAATCAAAACGGCTTACAGCTGCCATGTGATTATTTGTAAACAAACGCACATCAGATTGAAGGTAGAACAACTCAAATGAGCCTGAGTGAGTCATCCAGCCGTTTCGAGGATATGCGACTATAAAATATTAGCCCAAGGAACAGGCCTACCCAACTACCAGACTCGGCACCTAAGGATCCTGAATTAACCGGTATATCGGACCACACTACCCGTTTTCAATGTGTGTGTCAGATCGCATTTCGGAGTATCAACCAGAACATTGACAGGATGAACCCTGGCATGCTCGGCTGTCACCTTGATTGGATAGTAAACGATTGTCGTAAAATCGCTATATGATTTTAAAACCGGGTGCATAATTTTGAAAGCCACCTGGGTGAACCTTAGACTGCCACATTAATCTTATACAATGCAAAAAAGCTCTATCAAAAGTGGTTAAAACATTCAAACCGAATGTCGTAAAGTCCCCATATATCCCCATAGAGACAATAAAATAGAGTACTCTAAAGTAAGAGTACAGTTTAAGGTTGTTCAGCCGAGCGTGGATGAGCCCGCAGTCGTGCTACAAAATTTGTTCTGGGGTATGATACTCCAAAATGCGATCTGACACACACCTTGAAAACGGGTAGCGTGGTCCGATATACCGGTTAATTCAGGATCCTTAGGTGCCGAGTCTGGTAGTTGGGTAGGCCTGAAGGAAGCAAAATATAATTGTGCAAGAGTATATTGGATCTAATGTAAAACAAGTCATATCATTGTGAGAAAAATTAAAAACGAGACATTTATTTTATCGTTTTACTTGCCACAGACAATTAAAAAACAATCAATGTTATTTAAAAACTAATATATAGTGCTGATTTTCCACTCTGTCTAATGTAGACTTCCAGTAATTTATTGTAACGTTATATTTCGCCATGATTTTTATAAATGCAATGTATTTGTACAACAATTGCTGTTCAGGGACGACCTCGATTCGATATGTTCCACAGGGGCCAAATGCAAAGTGTAGAAATGCGTTATTCACCTATCTATAATGTTCGTATTTAAGAATTCTTCAGAGCCATTAGTCGCCAATTTTTTGGTAAAAGAAATAACCATGCGATTAGTCCATCATGACTTAAGATGTTCACTATTGCTTTATCAATTAACAGGTGTTCTTCAAAAGCAATTAGGTTAGCAGACACCACATGAAAACACATAGGATAAAAACAATATGGCCACACGATACTCCTTGGTATATTGGAACTGGTCTGGCTATTCGGTCGGTTGAGTAGGAACGTCCCTTTTGTACAGACCTGACATTTGATATGGAATATTTCAGTTTCAAAGTATGCCTTTGTAAAAATGTGTTCTTTTAAAAAACTTCGATCTCATATAAGATAGGTGAATGGAGTAGTGTGTAGTCAGGTGTGTAGCTACCATTTAACTGATTACTTTGTCTGTTGCGCTGCTGCATTGTGTAATATACAATGATTTAATTGGATTGTGCCCCTTTGGGCTGGTCAAAACCTGGCATTGTCAAGATATGTTTCTCTTTAAAAAGTATCCATATGTCGGCATTTACTGCATAGTAGAATTTGAAATTTTGCACGCTTAAAAATAAAAAAATTAAAAAGGTAAAATGAAATCTAACCAAAAGGCCATCCCTGAATTACATGGGTACGTCTTTATAATCGCCGACTTAATAACGAGCGCCGAAAATGAGATCAGAGGGGTTGGGCTCTTGACCAACAAAGTAGTCCTCGAAAGCGTCTATGAACTCGTTGGAATCAATCACGCCATCCTTATTCCAATCAGTCTCATCAAATGTATCTTGAGCCTTAGCAGTGTTACGGAAAACAGTAAGAAAGTTTGAATACTCATCTACCATCAATTTGCTATCGCAATCGAGATCAAACGCGCCAAGCCAGTCGTTTGCGAATTTTACGGTCTCTTCTCTTAAGCTTATATTAGTGAGTTCATCTTCGTCAGCCCAAAGCATTTCTTCAAACGTGATGGATTTGGAATAGTTGTTGTATTCATTTGACCACCACAAGTAATACGCACTAGACGATATACCATTCACCGCCATGGCTCTCCAAGACGGGATAACTTGCTGAGCTCGCTCTGTTGTTAAATCGATGCATTCCTCTTCAGTCAACCTTCCATTTTCATCAACGTCCATGATATCAAAGAATTGCTTGTACTTGAAAATCCAGTGCGCACTTAAGTTTCCTTTTGGGTTCTAAAATACGAAAAGGTATTAAAAAATTAACACGACTTGAACACGGCTGGTAAGGCAAACAATTATCTATATTGTCTCTTTACGACTGTTTTTATAGCCGCAATTGATAAGAATAATCATTACATTAAACACCATACCCAAGTGATTGGTGCTGTTTATTGTAGTTAATTCCATTACCATTTGAAGTTTACCCTGTGCTAATTCATCGCATTAAATGATGAGATTTATGTAAAATAAAACAATGAATTATCACTTATAATTTTCTATGCGTTACAAAATGTACAAGTGTTTCTTATAATATATATTAACCCCTGCCCTTTAACTGTTGCACTTTGTTGTCCCTTTACTGCTTACAGTAGCCGTTTACGATTCTTGTAGACACCCGATTAAAAGTAGTCTTCAGGGTTAATACTCAATATGGAATATTATTTTTGGCGAGTAAATTTTCTACAAAATATTTATTTTCTCTCAAACTATTTTAAATCTGAAACTGAGGTGTCACTTAATGTGTAGCCAGGCGAGCTACCTAATTACCAATCGAAACAACTGGTGCATGCAGTTGCATGTCCTGCGATCAGAAATGTGAGGGGTGGTCTTTTCGGTAATTTCTGCCCTTGTATAAAAACGCATGGGTTTGGTCAATCTTTGGAGGATATTTCGAGAAGCAACAAAGGGATCGGTCTGAAACTTGACAGGTAGCTTAGAGAAGATATCTTTCGACGTTTAAGCAACTCAGCTTAATATGGGAATCTTGCTCTCAGAGAAAATGGCCAACACGGGCAGCCATTCCCAGGCAATTTAACATTTTACAGGGAACCGTTAGTGAAGTCCTCCAAAAAATGCTACTACAGGCGCACCTTCTCCAAGACCTCTACCAGGGTGTCCTCGTATCACAACAAGGAGACAGGATTGCCTTCTCCTTACACTGTGCCGAGCTGGTCGTACAACGACAACCAGTGTCCTTAGAAGAAAGTGACCGAATTTCATTCAAACGCCCGCTTCAATATCCCTCGTGAACAAGAGATTACTACAAGCCGGTTATTTTGCAGGAAGACCAATTCGGAAACCACTGTTAACAGCAGGTCATACACAGCGACGTCTGCAATGGGCTTGGGACCCCGAGAGTTTGCAGCCAAACCACTGGCATCACGTTGTTTTCAGTGATGAGGCCAAATATGGAGTTTTAAGGGTTGGCGGTCAAACGTGTCCGCCAACGTGTACGAGAGGCATATAACGATGATTGTGTACTGCCTAGGGTGCAAGCAGGCGGTGTTAGCGTCTCTGTTTTGGGAGCATTTCATGTCGGTGTCCAGAACCAGTTGGTTTTCTAGAAAGCACCATCTTCAGGAACAACTCTGTGTACCAACACGACTACGCATCCCCACATCGTACTCGCAGAATCACTAGTTTTCTTCAAAAGCAATGGGTTCAGCAAACTCCCCAGGTATGAACCCAACTGATAATATGTGGGCAGAAGTCATCAGCCGGTAAATCGTGATGAACTACGACAGGCAAATATCACTGCGTTGAATGATAGCCCCATCCAAACTCTGAAAAGCTTGTCATGTAGGTTGAGGGCGCTGCTGGAGGATATACCCACCAATGATTACTTGATTTACTGTAATGAGTTCTTTGTCTGTTTAGCATATCACTGTCCGAAGTCTAACGTTTTCTTTAATAAGTTAGCATACAGTTCATACTGTCATCAAACTGTTGATATGGTCTTCTGGAGGTGTTCTTTTCTTTTGAGAGATATTTTATATCAGATTTAATATTATTGGCCAAACTATCCAACAACAGAAGCCTGGATATTTTTATCACTCAGTGACATAACTTTTTGGTGATTTAAGCCACAAAAAATAATCTGCACTCAAAATTAACAAATGATTTAAAAAATCCCATATTAAGTATTAACTTTGTAGCTTCCTAATACTCAACACACCGTAGCAAATCGTGTTTGGAGTTCTACCTTCACCATTTTTGAGGAGCAGAGAGTTTGAACAACCACAAGTAGGAGCAGAACTCTCAGATTGCTGGAGGACATCCTTACGAACTTTATTCTGTTAAGATATTTAAAACAACAGACTTAAACTTTATAATCCATTATTCGTTGAGTGGGAAATACAAGTTTATATAGCACAGTGTCGGTGTTAGGGGGGGTCAGGGGGGTCCTAAAATATATCACACAAATATTCCCCACTTATAGTTCTAAACTGTTCCAAAGGTTACTGAGAGCACTGCTTGCTCTCCAAAACACCATGAATTGTTCGGGGCTCTTGAGCAGGCCCTACACCATGGGGGGGTGGGGGGGTGGGCGGGGGGGGGGGGGGAGGCTGTCGTTTCGGACCCCCTTCAAATAAGCTTGGATCCGACCCTGTAGCACGTCCCTTCATATAAGCTAACTATCGCTAACAAAAGCATTTTTTGCATTTTCGTAAGGCCTATATGTTGCAAATTTTACAGCACGCAAACAGCGCCTGCTGTCTTCCCGCTGTTTTTTCAATCAATCTTTTCTGATGTTTTGTATGAGCGTTGTCTATTTAAATACAATCTGTCGCATTACTGTCGCATTTAAGATAATTAGTCACGCTTGCCCCCCTTTCGACATGTTATATATCCCCTTTCTCTTTCACCTCTAGGAATTTACATTTGAACTTTAAATGAAAACATCAACCTACATTTTTTACCGGCTATGACACAGAGGTCAAACTTTTGAAAATCATAATCAAAAGCAGATAATATTTTTTGATATAGACAGACAGATAGATACTTTTAGAAGAACAAGATGAGCAAGAGGGAAGACAGCAAGCGCTGTTTATGAAGGACTGGTATGCCCCCGGACCCACGTCCTCCCGTTCCGGTGGCGGACATTCTGACCACAAGGCCATCTGATAGATAGATAGATAGATAGATTGGTCATTTAAAATCACAAACGAAATATGCGTTTTTATAATCGATAAAATGTTTATTTGTAGTTAACTATGATGCCAACAATGAAACGCTGACATTCAATAATAAATAAACATTCCAACGTATACTCTCAACAGCGCTTAAAATATTCCTGAATTAAAATGTATAAAATAAAGATGAAAAATTTTGTCTTGACTTTGGTAAATACCATATTATAATTGTGAAGAGAAATCCACCGGTTGATTTTGAACAAGAAAGTTAGGACATATTACCTCAAAATGTACAGAGCAAGACATGGGCATCAGAAAGGATGATTTAATGGTTATTCTAAATAAGATATACATCATATGCAAAGCAAACAGTAAAGCTAATGGTTAAAAAGCGATAAAGGCATGTACGTATGTTTTTTTTTTTTTTTTTTTTTTTTTTGGTCTCACACTGTTCCGAGGAGAATCAACAAATACAGTAATGGTGTTTTTTTTATGCGGAGAGGCAACAGCTAAGCAAATACATTTACATTTCAAAAGTTCAGAAGTTAATATGCAATTTATAATCAAAATGGTCATGGCCAAATTAAGATTTTATGATCATACGCTTAATAACGAGTACCAAAAAGGACATCAGAGGAGCTGGCCTCTTGTTCAGCCCAGTAGCCCACGAAAGCGTTTATGAACTCGTTGGTGTCAATCACACCATCCTCATTCCAATCAATGACATCAAATATATCTTGAACCTTAGCAGTGTTACGGAAAATAGTAAGGAAGTTGGCATACTCATCTACCATCAATCTGCCATCGCAGTCGAGATCAAGCACGTTAAGCCAATCTTTTGCGTTTTTGACGATCTTTTCTCTTGTAATAGGGATTTCCGCCTCTTCAGACCGAAGCATTTCTTGAAACGTGAAGGATTTTGGATAGATAGTGTTTTCATTTAACCACCACAGGTGAAAGGCACTGTACAATATACCATTCACCGCCATGGCTCGCCAAGATGGGAGGACTTGCTGAGCTCGCTCTGTTGTTGAATCGACAAATTCCTCTTCATTCACCATGCCATTTTCATCGATGTCCATTATATCAAAGAATTGTTTGTACTTGGAAACCCAGTGCTCACTAAAGTTTCCTTTGGGGTTCTAAAATTTTGCAAAATATTATAAAACAAACATGACGTGGACGCGACACAACTGCAAATGGCCAAACATTGCTTATTGTTCACCCTAATTTTGTTTGCTTTCATAGCAGGACCTTACTACTAAATCACTGCGCCAAACACCAATGACCAAGTGATTAGCGTGGGTTCTCGCTGTTTGCGCTTATCAAATTGTTCCTTGAATTTTATCCTGCGCTATTATCCTGTTATATGATGGGTTCCTGAAGTAGCATTTATATGCGTTACAAAATGTAGGCTACTTTGTCTTTTTTTGTAACATATTTAACCCCTGTCCTTTAACTGCCGCACTTTGTTGTCCCTTTGCTGTTTACAGAAGCCGTTGACAATTCTTGTAGACACCCGAATTAAAGTAGTCTAGCTTCTTAAAATATTCAAAAGACAATAACAAATTCGTGTCTGGACCTACCTTTACCATTTTCGAAGAACAGATAGTCTGAACGACCATAAGAAGGAGCAGAACTTTCAGATTGTTAGAGGACATTCTTATATGAACTCTGTATTGGTAAGATTTCTAAAAAAAAGTAACAAACAACTTAAACTACACTCGACAATATTAACGGAATACAAATTTATATAACACCTTTAATATAAGAAATTATTATCGCTTCCCTTTGCGTACGTAGGAAGCTATATTTGAAATCTGCAATTAACAATAAGCAGTGTCTGTATTTCTGTAGGCCTACATGTGTCTATGTTTACAGCACACAAACAGTACAAAACCATAGGGTATGTATCGTCGATCAATAGAAATTACAATGTTCGTGAACACTGGATCTTCAAGCTGTTGAAATAACTAAAGTTTTTGACACCTTAGATCCAGACCATATCCTTCAATATGTATTCTACTTAGCTTTACTTACCAGATGTCTGCTTCTCTTAGAACCCAGTCTTATGTAATGGTATATTAAAATACAATCATTTCGCAGTATTGTCGGGATGAGCATTATTAGTCACGCGTGTCCCCTATCCGAAATGTTACAAATCCCAGACACCTTCATTTAAAAAAAAGTACATTTTTACAACTGAATATAATCAGTAAACTGCATTTTATACGGGCTATGAGACAAATTAGGTCATCTTGTTGTCAAACATTTGAAAATCGTTCGAGCAGATTGTCTCTTTTGTGATGGATAGATGGACAGACAAATAGACAGACACGCAGACATACACTAGCAGATAACTCACTTAATGATCTCCCTAACCACACTTGATTGTTAATATCACTGGGCAACACTAATTTTCTGAGTGATATATGTGATTTCTTATCGCTATCAGAGTCTTAGTAAAGCAAATCCGTCATATTGGACTTCCTCGGGGCTTAATAGGATAAGTAGTACAATAAGTTTATTTATACACAGAAACCAAAAGGTTGAAGGTGTCCATGACCTTGGGAAGAATACATATCACCACCTAAAATATCTAAATAAAATGAAGGGTATACAAAAGAGCAATGTGAAAACCTGCCGTGTAACTGCAGCAAGGGGAACTACTGGCCGTTTCTCTGACTAGGCGGTTACTAATCAATCTTTGCCCTAAGCGGTTAGTTTGAAAAATAAAGAAACCCAGATAACGTAGAATGGAATGGTTATTTTATTACTTAAAACAGCCGTTTACTTTTGTAATGCTTTACTTGCGGTTTGAATTCAGGAATCAAAGTCTCGAAATAGACGCTCAATAATCTGTAAGATTAACAAGACATCTTGGTTTTCTTTGATAATTCAGAAAAGTAGTAAGAAAAAAAATGTTTGAAAACAGGTCCATATAAAAGGACACTTCTGTTGATTACCGAATGCTGTAATTGTAATAAGATGTGCCAAAAGAATTTACAATAATTTAAAAAAAAAAAAAAAAACGTGGTTGTCTCAGGGCTGCAAGCCGTCTTAAGTTCTGTGCATTATAATTCTACCGCTAGAAATGTGCAGTAATAAAAAACATGGTAATATTCACATTTATGGCCATTCCTATATAATTTAGCAACTCGTGATACAATTCCATATAAATATGCAATATAACTACAACTACCCATCACCTCTTCATTTGGACACAAACTTGCAGTAATAGTACCTTTTCTGAATATAGTGTTTCGTACCATATGCTGATACCATACAATTTCATATAAATATGCAATCTGAGATCAACAACCTATAGTTTTCTTCATTTGCACACAGACATAATTCTCTTCAAAATTAGCCGAATATTAAAGCACACAGTAAAATCTGAAAATCATGTTTCATACCTTATGCTGATCTTTAACCTGTAAAGCTTATGCTCCGAACGCACCGGGTGGTTTCTAATAAAACCTTTATTGTCCTTTGCAGAGCGATGCTTTATTCTCATCACGAGTGACGCAGAGTATTTCTTCATACTTTCCGTTATTGCGCATGAGCATTTTTCCAATAATTTTATTGGATAATATGATGAATGCGAAATGAGTGTCTACATATGTAGGTAAAGACAGATAAAAAAATATAGATATTAAATGTTTCTCTCTTACTTTTGGTATTTTTTCTGTTGCTTTCAGCACATTTGGTTTTTCTAAGTTGAACTGCTATATTTATATATGTACACTATATATTTCTGCTGATTCAGTCTTCATTATATCACGATTACTTCAGATGTAATCCACCCCATCGCGACTTCAATTCTTATAATTAATTCTGGGGTGGGTTTTTCTATGTATGTTAACATTCACGTAACAGATAAGTTTGTCATGCGGGCTTCCAACGATATGTATTTTCTTTGTTTATTTTATACGCCATTTACTCATCACAGCAGTTAACTGTGTGTAGCATTCACTATAACAACACACAAATACATGGCTGTATGTACAACTCAGACAGATCCAGCTGCAAGTTATCGTTTCTTACTGTAAAGCCTTTTCCTACTTCAGCCACTCTCGACAGAGATACTATCATTTGCTTTCATTTATAAACGATTACATCATAGGAGGTGATTGCTATAAATGGTAATTTTCGTTTCAGATACCATAACTAACATGATTAGTGATACAGAAAACACAATTTAGCGGTGAATATATCAACATTTACTACCATTTATTCACATTCATTACATGTACCCCCTCATACCCGATGTTCCACTGTCATTTCCACAGAGGTAAAGAAATGCACATTAAATTGAAATGACAACACCAAATGTCACCAAATTTACACACATTTAGCATTAGGGTGTGCTCGTTAATTGCTATTAATGATGGTTTTCATTCCACATACCACAACTAACATGATTAGTCGTTCGGAAAATACAAGCTAACGGTTCAGATATCCATAATTAATACCATCTATTCACATTTATTACATGTTCCCTTTTAAATCCGATGTTCCCCTTGTCCTTTCCCTAGATGTAAAGAAATGCCCATTAAATTGAAATGACAACACCAAATGTCACCAAATTTACACACATTTAGCAATTTGGTATGCTTGTTAAAGTCTCTTTGTCTAATAGCGTTTGTATTTACCGCGTACTGCATATACCTCCTGTAGGTGGCGCGGCCTGCCATCAACAAGGGTAACAATTCTGTTTTATGGGATATTGTTCCATTCTAAAGAGCTTGGGAGAGTTGGTCCAGATTTTTAGGAGTTTGGCTCTCCTTTGCATTGCACCTGTTCGGCCATAAAAATGAAGAAGAACTTTTAGATTGTTTGGGGACATTCTTATGATCCCCGTATTGTTAACCCAGCGGGCACTCAACGTTGATTCAACATTGAGGATAGGTTGAGATGATATTGATCCATCAATATTGATAAATCAACAAGTTTTCAACATTGAATCAACCTTTTCTTGTCAACCAATTGTCAATGTTGATAGATCAACAGGGTCTCAACATTGATTTTACCTTTCTTTGTCAATCAGTTTTCAATGTTGATAGATCAACAGGATTTCAACATTGAATCAACCTTTTCTTGTCAACCAATTGTCAATGTTGATAGATCAACAGGGTCTCAACATTGATTTTACCTTTCTTTGTCAATCAGTTTTCAATGTTGATAGATCAACAGGATTTCAACATTGAATCAACCTTTTCTTGTCAACCAATTGTCAATGTTGATAGATCAACAGGGTCTCAAAGATTGATTTTACCTTTCTTTGTCAATCAGTTTTCAATGTTGATAGATCAACAGGATTTTAACATTGAATCAACCTGTGTTTGTAAACCCTTTGTCAATGTTGACATATCAACTATATCTCAACATTGGGCCAACCTTGACTTTATAACCTTAATCATAACCTTGATAATAGTTTTAAATGATTATCTCACTAGAGAGGTATGCATAGGGGTAATTACCCCTCATGAAGCGCTTGTTTTACCCCTTTTTCATTAAAATTAATTTTGTGAAAAAAGCGGTAGTCAGTTTTTTTTAACTTTCAACAGGTTATCTTTAAGAAAAAAAAAACATAGGGTCACCAGCCTTACTTTATGGCAAATTGACAAAATTTTACTCAAGGTTGAAGAAAAAGCTTGAAAAAGCCAAAAATGCCTGTTTTTCTGGAAATTTAAGTTAGCTGCGAGAAAAAAAATTAGACTGGTGACCCTTTGTTTTTGTATTCTTTAAATTATCTTAACTACCTGATGTGACGTTATAATTATTTTAGTAAAGCTAATTTGTTGTTTAATTTTTATGAGTAATTACCGTATGTGCCTGCATACTTGTATAATGTAAATGAAGTGCGGGACTGTTATTAAGTGCGAGACTCCGGATAACATTAACTGATGCAACACGTGAGTGTGGGCAGTGTGTAACACTTTTACAGTACAAAAACTGTACTTTATTAACAGTACTTTGTGAGGCCACACTATCAGGAGGATCGTTCAACAGATAAGGACATGGAAAACGGTGACATTGCGTCTTCAAAACCCCACACTATCAGGAGGAACGTTTAACAGAGAAGGACTCGTAAAACTGTGACATTGCGTCTTCAAAACTTAACTGTCTACGAATCTGTTAGAATTTAACTGTATTTGACAAATTTAAAGTTTATGCAACATGATAGTATTACATGTAGTTAGTGTATGTTCATTGTTTGTAATATATTATATTCATAGTTAAGTTAGTTGTTGTTTGTGTTTTTTTATGTTCGGGCTGTTTTGGACCGTTACACTGAGCGTCAAACTGGTCCCGGTCCCGGGGTCTGGACCCCCCCCCTTTTTTTCCGAAATTACCTTTTTTTGTAGGTAATTTTCCTAATTTCCCCCCCCTTTTTCAGATCTGAGTCTTTTTATTTCAAGAAATGCTTGATCATGGAGAACACATTCAGCCATCAGGCAAATTTCAATCAAATATCCTGATAGCCTAATTGATATATCAACTTTAATTCGATTTTCAAATTCAACTTTATTTCAACATTGATTCAACATTGAGGTATCAATGTTGATTCAACATTGATACCTCAAGGTTGTTTCAACCTTGATGGTTCAAGGTTGATTCAACCTTGATGGTTCAACGTTGAGTCAACTTTCATAGTCAATGTCATATCAACATAGTTTCAACGTTGACCGTCAACGTTGATTCAACATTGATACCTCAAGGTTGATTCAACCTTGATGGTTCAACATTGAGTCAACTTTCATATTCAACGTCATATCAACATAGTTTCAACGTTGACCGTCAACGTTGATTCAACCTTGATGGTTCAAGGTTGATTCAACCTTGATGGTTCAACGTTGAGTCAACTTTCATAGTCAACGTCATATCAACATAGTTTCAACGTTGACCATCAACGTTGAGTCAACCTTGATACATCAAGGTTGATTCAACCTTTAAGGTTCAACGTTGAGTCAACTTTCATAGTCAACGTCATATCAACATAGTTTCAACGTTGACCGTCAACATTGATTCAATATTGATACGTCAAGGTTGATTCAACCTTTATGGTTCAACGTTGAGTCAACTTTCATAGTCAACGTCATATCAACATAGTTTCAACGTTGACCGTCAACGTTGATTCAACATTGATACATCAAGGTTGATTCAACCTTTATGGTTCAACGTTGAGTCAACTTTCATAGTCAACGTCATATCAACATAGTTTCAACGTTGACCATCAACGTTGATTCAACCTTGATACTCCAAGGTTGATTCAACCTTTATGGTTCAACGTTGAGTCAACTTTCATAGTCAACGTCATATCAACATAGTTTCAATGTTGACCTTCAACGTTGATTCAACATTGATTCAATGTTGATTTGCCCGCTGGGAAGGTCTCTAGAACAAAATTAACAATCTACTAATATATATTGAACAATAAATCGAGATATGCAAGTTTATATAACATATTCTTGCTTTACTTTGCCTACATAGGAACCTAGATAGGCAATCTATGATCAAAAATATAACAGCGTCTGTATTTTGGTAGGTCTACATGTGGAAACGTTTACAGCACACAAACAGTGTAATATCATATGATTTGTATCATAAACACATTAAGCAGCTCAGTCGATCAACTGAAATCCCAATGTTTGTGATCATTGAATCCTAAAGCTGTCGAAATGACTGAAGTTTTGATACCTTCGATATAGACTATATCCCTCAATACGTAATTATATTTTACTTTACTTATCAGATGTCTGTTGTTTCTCTTAGAACCCAGTCTTATGTAGTGTTTTTTTTCAGTGAGCATGGTATACCTAAATACCATTATTTCGCAGTATTGTCGGGATGAAAATTATCAGTCACGCGTGTCCCCTGTTCAACATGTTACCTATCCCCTGACACTTCCATTTTTAAAAACATACATTTGTACCACTGGATGTAAACATCAAACTACATTTAATATGGGCTATGAGACAAATTAGGTCATCCTGTTGTCAAACCTTTGAAAACCAATCGTTAAAGCAGATTGTCTTTTTTGTGATAGATAGATAAACAGTTAGATAGATAGATGAATATTAGCAGTTGGATTCTTAATGATCTGCCTACTCCGCGTCCTAACAATCTCCAAATATTTACAGCAGTAAATCATGCTAATCATATCCAGTATGATTAATTGTATTTTGGTTTGGCTTACATTGTGCAGACACTTATATACCTGTCGTAAGCGAATGTCGGCTTTATTTATTGTTATTCTCCTAATAAAATTAATTGTCATACAGACTGCCAAGTGTAGAAATGTGTTATTCACCTAATTATTTCTAGTGTTGGGATTTGTGGATTCTTGGAAGCCATTAATCGCCAAATCCTTGGTAAAAGAAATGACCAAGCGATTTGTCCATTACGACTTAGACTGTTCACTATGGCTTAATCAACAAAATGTGCCTTATCAGTTAATAGGTGTTCTTCAAAAGCAATTAATTAGGTCAGATGAAACCACATGAAAATATATAGGTTAACTGGTCTGGCTATTCGGTCAGCTGAGTAGGAACGTACCTTTTGTATATTTGTGTGACCAAAAGGTCTCCCGTCGCAACTGCTTTATTGTACAACAGCTTGTTGAATATGTAATATGTAGAATATTGTCGGAAGATGACCACCGTTTCAATTTGCGCCATATGTGTTGATTTATTCGATTTTGGGTTTGACAGACCTACACGTCACATCAAACAAAACATTACACTGACAGTATATCCCGCCTCTTTTTATTTATATAAGTAACTTTATAATATATATACATGTACTAGAGTAGTAGTTATAGCTCTCGGGCCAGAGCATCCATGTTTCATGCATCAACTCCTGATGTAAAACAGCCATGCTACATGTACATATTGTACGAAACATGACTTTTAGGAAACGTACTGTTACTGCCAGGAATTACTGTAAGTATTTCTACTTTGAATTAAAACAATGCATTGGTACAATTCACTGCTAGTCAAAGAAGTTCGATGACTTTTATGTGCTTAATTCGGTTTATTTTGAAGATAATTATGTTTGTGTCCAAAATGAAGAAAACGATGGGTGATTGACTTTAAATTGCATATTTAAAGGAAATTGTGTGGTATCAGAATATGGTGCGAATCATGATTTTCACAAAACGTACTATTAC
Organism: Lingula anatina; assembly: GCF_051362555.1. Taxonomy (NCBI): domain Eukaryota; kingdom Metazoa; phylum Brachiopoda; class Lingulata; order Lingulida; family Lingulidae; genus Lingula; species Lingula anatina. The sequence continues at coordinate 18,256,488 of NC_141771.1, read as the reverse complement.
TGCTAGTAATTCTACTTCGAATTGAAACAATGCATTGGTAACATTTGCTGCTAGTCAAAGCAGTATGATGACTTTTAATTGCTTAATTCGGTTTATTAATGAAATAAACGATGGGAAGTTGACCTTAGATTGCATATTTATGAAAAAATCACACATGGTTAAATATAAAGGGATATTACCATGTATATTACCATGTCTTTTGCTGCACATTTGTAATGCTTTAAGCATTCAGCTTTCTTTGACTAATATTTAGTGTACTGGGTATTTGAATAAATGGACTCCATTTTTTTTATCTTTGAAATATTTATTTAAATTCAGAAATATTTAAGTTCATAACTACTGGTGAGAGCATACGAAGAATTCTGTATCCTAAATTGTAACGTCCAAACGTTTTATTAATGTGTTTTCTACATTGCGTTTGACTTTCTTGAAAGCGCAAAAAGATAGTTCAAGCTTCAAATTAAAGTATATGACGTAAATTTGCCCATTTTCTTGCGAAACGTGTTTATTATAAGCATGAAAGCTTACCATTTGTTCTTAATATATGTCAGCATATTCTCAAACTGTTGGATCAAATAAATGTAACCCGATCGAGTATTTCCGCTAAAAGTGTCTACACTAGTATATATTACTCTATTACTTAATGTATGTATTAGTTGTGTAACTGAAAGGTCTTATACATCAAAGTGAAAGTTTAAATTTAACTGCCAATGTCTTGCACAAGTCTGACAGTATAATGGGCTTCTTTTGTGACTTGGTAGCCCGTATGATATATAGTTCGATGATTGCATTTAAAATGCAATTTTAAAACTCTTTAAGTCGATGGCGACATCAAATAGGGGTCATGTGTGGCAGCGATGTGATGAGACACGATGAGACAGCGATGAGAAACGACGCGAATCATAAATTTGTATTTCACGCTCGATGAATATTGTTGTTTGCTACTTTTGTAAGTTGGTTGTTACTTTTGTTTTAGAAATCTTAACAACATAGAGTTCATATAAGAATGTCCCCAAACAATCTGAAAGTTCTCCTGTTTCTTATGGTCGTTCAAACTATCTGCTGTTCGAAAATGGTAAAGGTAGGTCCAGACACGAATGCTAGACAACTTTAAATCGGGTGTTTACGAGAACCGTAAACGGCTACTGTAAACAACAAAGGGACAACAAAGTGTTGCAGTTAAAGGTCAGGGGCTAAATATGTTATAAGAAACAGAAAGTACATTTTGTACGTATAGAAAATTATAAATGATACATGACAGGTGCGTTATGTAGTGGGAGAAGAATATCAGTTGCAAGTTGATTCTCCTCAGAACAGTGCCAGGCAGGCAAATATAAGGCATGCCTGGATTGAATTTTAATCAATGTCTCTACTCTGTGCTTGGTTATCATATACATCTGACCTGCGTCTCTCTCTCTCTCTCTCTCTCTCTCTCTCTCTCTCTCTCTCTCTCCA